>NW_025844986.1:0-1976 GCF_002878395.1 Capsicum annuum | reverse complement strand
AATGATTGTACAGGCTTGATGGATATGGCGTTTCGCATAACTGGACTAAGCAAAGTATATTTTGGGAGTTATAATATTGGCCAGATAATTTACTTAGAAATAATGTTGATGCCATGCATATTGAGAAGAGCTACTTTGACAACTTGTTCAACACAGTTATGGATATCACCGGTAAAATAAAGGATAATCCTAAGGCAACACTTGACTTACCAGAATATTGCAACCACAGAGAATTACACTTACAGTAGGGGCCCAATGGCAATGTTCTTAAGCTCAAGACTAGTTTTACATTCAAGTTGGACCAAAAACGTCAAATATGTGAGTGGGTTCAAAGTTTGAAGATGTCCAATGGATATGCCTCAAATTTGGGAAAGAGGGTTGATATGACACAAGGAATCTTGCATGGAATGAAAAGCCATGATTGTCATGTTTTCATGAAGCAATTACTTCCAATTGCTTTTATTGGTTTACCTTAAAACATATGGAAACCAATAGCAGAGATCAGTTTGTTCTTCAAAGACTTATGTGCCACCACATTAACAGAAGAAAATCTAGCGCGAATGGAAAGTAATATTGTTGTTATCACCAGCAAGCTAGAGAAGATTTTTCCGCCAGTGTTTTTCAATGTGATGGAACATCTTCCCATTCACCTTGTGCACGAAGCTCAACTAGGCGGTCCAGTTAAAACTAGGTGGATGTATCCATTTGAACGGTAAGAATTTGTAACATATTTAAATGCATACTTTTTTTTGTTATACATAGTAAATATCTAACCTTCAGATTGTACAGGGCAATTGGAAAATTGAAAAGGGGTCCCAAAATCAAAGATAGGGTGGAAGACTCTATAGTTAAGGCATATCTTGCAAGAGAAACTTCTCAATTTTGTTCATACTACTTTCGTGATGAAGTTGCTTGTTCAAGAAACCAACCGAATCATCATCAGGATGATGTGAATGAGCCTCATTTGTAACCGATATCAATTTTCAGTCAATTTGGTTGTAAGTCTAAAAAAATCATACCTCGCCGGTTCACTCCCATGGAGCGAAAATTAGCAAGTTTGTATATCTTGCTGAATTGCCCCGAAATTGAGCCCTTTCTGAAGTAAGGAGATTTAAATTTTAACATATCTTGTTTGTTTACTCATTCCCTTAAAGAAACTAATTGTGTATCCCATGTTGGATGTTTAGTTCATTTTAGACTCAATTTCACGAAAATCAAGTGTATGCATCTTTTGCATCCTGGTTTAAAAATGAGGTTCGTCAGTGTATTAATGTTTCTACAAAGTTTAAACATTTACACATTCGTCAACTAAAATATGTATGTATGATATTTTTAGGTACACCATTCGCCAAATACAGCCGCATACGATAATCTCTTGAGAGATATTTCTTTGGGTCCAATCGAAGCTAATGCAATGTCCCAATACAAAGTAAATGGGTTTATTTTTTCCACCGAACAATACTCTAGGTCAAGGAAAATAAACAATAGTGGTGTTTGGGTTAAGGGTGATGATGATGTTAATTACTTTGGCATCATGCACGAGATCTTAGAACTGGAGTATGCTGGTTTTCCAATAAAAAAATTATACTATTTTGATGTAAGTGGTTTGATCCAAGCACAGTAGGCACAAGAGTATATAAGGAGTATAACATTATTGAAGTGAAGCACAATAGGTCATATCCTATTTACGATCCATTTGTTTTAGCGCAAAATGCTAAACAAGTGTTTTATGCTCCTTATCCATTGCACAATGACAAATTTGATTGGTAGGCTGTGATCAAAACAAGGCCTATAGGGCGGGTGGAAGTTGAGAATGTGCTGGAGGCTACTTATCAAAATGAAATGTAGATTGACCAACAACTAGTGGACATTGAATTAGTGGACGGTTTGAATCACCCGAAAAATATTTTTGAAAAAGTTAATATTGCAGAAGAAGAGGCTGAGTGGGTAGAAGATGAGGAAACCTCCGAAGAGGG
>NW_025844985.1:0-4490 GCF_002878395.1 Capsicum annuum | reverse complement strand
TTCTTCAAAAATTGGTGGACATGCGGGTATTTCAAGAACTTTTCACCGTCTTTCCTCTAATTTTTATTGGTCAGGGATGCGCAATGATGTCAAAGAATTTGTTCTAACCTGTCAAATATGTCAACAAATGAAGGATACCTGTTCTAAGCCTGCTGGTCTTCTTCTTCCCCTTCCCATTCCATTTACTATTTTTTAGGACATTTTGATGGACTTCGTAACTGGTCTTCCACCTTCTTATGGTCACACTGTTATACTAGTCATTGTAGATAGACTCTCAAAGTATGGACATTTTATTGCTCTGCCAACAAAGTTTACAAGTCATAAGATTGCAGAGGTGTTTGTGCAGGAGTATATCCGACTCCATAGCTTTTCTTCCATGATTGTATCTGATCGTGATCCCATCTTTTTGTCTGAATTCTGGGCTGAAATTAATCGGTTACAAGGGACTCAATTGGCTAAAAGTTCAGCCTATCACCCTTAATCAGACGGTCAAACGGAGGCTCTTAACAAATGCTTGGAGATGTATCTCCGCTGCTTTGCAGCTGATACTCCTTCCAGGTGGTTTCATCTTCTTCCATGTGCGGAGTTTTGGTATAACATCTCTTACCAACACAACTCTAAGGTAACTCCTTTTGAGGTGGTGTATGGTCGTTCTCCCCCGATAATTGATCGATATATTATGGATGGCAACACTCCACCAGCTGTGGCTGATTCACTTAGGCAACGTGATGATACTTTGGCACTGCTGAAGTCTAATTTGCAGTTTGCTCAGGCTCGTATGAAGAGATACGCTGACAAAGGCCGCAAGGATGTGGCATTTCAGGTTGGCGATTGGGTCTTTGTTTGCTTGCGTCCCTGCAGACAACTTTCTCTCCGCCTCCAACGTCATACCAAACTCAGTCGGCGATTCTTTGGGCCATTTCAGGTGCTTCAACGAGTTGGTGAGGTCGTTTATAGGTTGGACCTCCCACCTTCATCGAAAATTCACCCTGTATTTCATGTCTCCGTTCTTCGCAGATGTTTGGGTACTCCGGACCAACAAGTCACTCCTATTGATCTCCTTGATCATTCTTCTTCACTCATGCTCTCCCTGGAATCAATTCTAGACAGCCGCACCATTACTAGAGGCGCACATCAGGTGCTGCAATTTTTCATCAAGTGGCAGGGGCTACCTCTTGAGGACGCTACTTGGGAGGATTCTCACTCTCTCCGTCAAAGGTTCCCTGACTTCAACTTTGAGGACAAGGTTCATCTTCCTGAAGGCGGCAATGTAACAAATCTGCAAGACCACGGGGCAACACTGCGCCGCAGCAACAGGGACAAACAGCCCCCTAAATACTTGGACCAATATGTGGTCCCAAATGCCAAGCAAGGGCCAGCTGTGCCAGTACCAGTAGCACCAGCAGCACCGGGCAGTGCTGCCAGGAGCTCTGCAACATAACTTATCTATATAATCAAAAGGGATGCTACCAAAGAGGATCATGGATGAAGTTGTCTTTTAATTTCTTAGCTTGTAATAGTCTGGAATCTGCCTCCATTCTTGTTTTTTTTCCTTTTTAGCTTGTCTACAGCTTTCAGTAATTGTAAGTTGTTCTCTATCTTTCAATACAAGTTAGTTTGTTCCAATACTGTTCATTTGTCAGATATAAATGTAGGGAAATATATCAAACCACATTTCGTAAAGACCCTCAGCTCAAGAAAAATTATGTTTTAGAACAGTTTTGAAAAAAGAAATGCAACAGTAGCTAAGCTAGCTATGATGAAAATACAGTTGACTACATTCAAGTTACCGTTACAACACTCTTTCCTAGTTGACAATGGATCTCCAGATTCCACTCGTGAAGATTTCCCCCCTCTTTCAAGAGCTCCCTCGTTCTTTTGAGATAGGGAATGGTAGACCGGTGGTTGTGTTTACGGAAGATGAAGATGAGCTGCAAGCTCTAACCTGCAAATGGACTCGATTGACATAATTAGGAGAGAGTTTGCATTATGTCTTCCCAGATTTCGATAACATTGAGGACAACCTTCATGTGGCATCTAGGAACTTCATAACTCTGGGAAGTAATAAAAGGGCAGCTCGGTGCACTAAAGCTCCCGCTATGCGCAGTGTCTGGGGAAGGGCCCCACCATAAGGGTGAATACACAGCCTTATCTTACATTTCTGCTAGAGGCTTAGGAACTTTACCAGTTTCCCCTTCAGCTCTGGGAAGTAATAACAATATGAAATCATCAAATGGACCTCCTGTAAATCTAGTCCCAATTTGGATTATCCTCCCATGGCATCACTACATTTGGGATGCTCTATGTCGCGTTGTCGAGCCAACTGGTACCCCTCTTGCTATCGATAAGGCCACTAGAACACAAACTAGACCTACGACAGCAAAGAGGTCTGTACTGTAGCAATCCTGAACATAGCAGAAAAAGATAAGAATGCTATGGAAACAGAAAATGAAGAAGGCTAACACTAAGGAAGGATATAAAACAGGAAACAACAACAACATCAGAAAGGAGACTAGCGAATACAGGCAACACGAGGAAAGTTCAAAGAACACCCCCTTACCTCACAAGACAAATGCCGACATGGAAACGATGGATGCAAAAAAACAATGTCAACAACAAAGTCGAAAGAATCACAATACTTCAATTATGGACCACTTTAAAAGCGCGCAGAGGAAGAAATAAAGCTGCCAAAACGAAGGAAATAGAATATCCAGAGATTATCATGGACAAGAAAAATCAATTTTAGAACAATTTTGAAAAAAACAAAATGCAAAAGTAGCGAAGCATCTAAAAAGTATGTTTATACGATCTAGGCACGTATTTGAAGTTTCTCCGGGATTACTAAGGCAAAAAGAGATCACCCCAGCCTACTAGAAGCTCTAACATGAGCTATCGATAAGATACGCTCTGCTGAAAAGATTTTAAAAGAAAACAAACCACATCGCATCTGGTTGAACTGTCACCCCTAGCCACACGAGACAATCTTGTACTTTAACGTGAGTTCAGGCTTCCAAGACCTACCAGAGTTCTGTGCTTGGTGAAAATACAAAATATTTTCAGGCACAACGGTAGCAGAAAACTAAATGAAGCAAAACAAATATGGATTTTTTTCAGAATGAGAGAATTTCAAAGTTCCATACTTGAAGATGACACTGATGAAAATATTTTTTGATAATCGAGAAATCCTCGAATGCTAGCTGACACATTGGAACTGAACATTAATGTGCTTCAGCATGCTGTCTAAATAATAAAAACACAATGGAACTAATACAAATTGATTAGTTCAACTAGGAAGATAGTTCATACAATCACTTTTAGTTTTTGACAAAAGTCATATGCAACGCAAGGTTAAGTTCTGAAAAATGACAAAATCTAACTCGTTACAATGCTGTAAATTGCCCACTTTGACATCCTAATATATGTTCCCCACAGGTCGAGCAGCTTAAGCACGTACGTGAAGTTGTATGACCACTGCCAGTTCTGTGACTCCTACAATATAAGCAAATGATGAGCTACAACAGTTTCTCTTAACAGAACCTCGTAATATTTCAAGGAAAACGAAAACTACTACTAACATTAAAATGAAAAAGAGGTTGTAGTATGATTACCTCAAAAAGATGTTGTCTTGATCGTACATGAGTAAATACTAAGTAAGTAATTTTGGAGAGATCAAGCTTTCTGTATAAACAAATCCATTCCGAATGCATTCTGAACGAGATTGAACCCAAAACCAGATGATTCTTTGGTTGTCTTAAATATATAACGACAACGGTCAAAATGCTTGCAACGGAGTAACACTTCACCATCTGAAAACCTGTATTCTGGTACCAAAGAATAAAGATCGGTACTTAAGATAGTAAAAAATCGAGTCCAAGATTCCTTAATACCATAGTCTTTCATTATCCATAAGTTAAAAGTGTACTTCCATTGATCATAATGAGTAGTACAAATGCAAATCATCTCTCCCAATACCGAAAGGCCATGTTTGACGCAATTCATGCCCGGAACCACAAACTTTCCATCTGGAAATGTTATTTCTTTGAATACCTCATTTGAAATATCGTATGAAGTCACAGACTCATCCCGTGACAAACCAAGCCAATGAAATGCTCCATGTACAAAAGCCTGAGAGTCCATATCAAACAACCACGAGCGGTAAATGCCAGTAGGCTTACCTATTATTCTCCACGAACCACTTTTCAGTGCAAGAATTTCACTACATGATTGGTAACCGATCTTAAGGATCATATAGACACCACTAGTTGCGTCATACCCCAATCCGCAAATATAATCCTCTGACGGTAAAAATTCTGTACTACGAAGTACTGTTGATTCTCTTGTGGAAGGGTTCTATAGCAAAAGCATGAGATGTTTAATATTATTATATTTACGAACCCCTACAAGAACCAAGCCATCGCAGAAACAATATATCTTGCAATTCCTTGGTTTATTGCCATAAAGCCAATCAAGTTTTTGTACATTCTCAGTAA
>NW_025844984.1:566-1315 GCF_002878395.1 Capsicum annuum | reverse complement strand
ATTCGACTATCATCAACTTAGAGTAAGGGAATGTGATATTCCAAAGATAGCTTTCAGAACCCGTTATAGTCATTTTAAGTTTCTAGTTATGTCTTTCAGGTTCATAAATGCCCTAGTAGCCTCCATAGACTTGATAAACATAGTGCTCAAATAATATTTGGACATGTTTGTCATAGTCTTTATCGATGATATTCTTGTCTATTATCGTAGTAAGGATGACCATGCAGACCACCTTAGAATTATGTTGTAAACTCTTAGGGATCACCAGTTGTTTCCCAAATTCAGCAAAATATGAATTTTGGCTAAGATCAGAAGCTTTCATTGGTAATATAATTTCAAGTGATAGCATTAAAGTTGATCCCCAAATGACAGAAGAAGTAAGAAACTGGCCTAGACCTATCTCTCCATTAGACGTCAAAAGTTTCTTGGGTTTATCTAACTATTATAGATGTTTTGTTGAAGGGTTTTCTTGAATTGCATCCCCTATGTTTAGATTAACTCAGAATAAGGTTAAGTTTCAGTGGTTAGATTCTTATGAGAAGAGTTTTTAGGAGTTGAAGACTCGACTAACTTAAACCCCAGTTTTAGTGCTACCTGATGGTATAGATGGATTCATTATCTATTGTGATGCTTCTAGAATTGGTCTGGGTTGTGTTTTGATGTAGAGAGGTAAGGTATAGCCTATGCCTCTAGACATCTTAAACCTCATGAAAAGAACTACCCTACCCATGATCTTAAGCTAGCTGTTG
>NW_025844984.1:0-466 GCF_002878395.1 Capsicum annuum | reverse complement strand
TGGTTAGATTCTTATGAGAAGAGTTTTTAGGAGTTGAAGACTCGACTTACTTAAACCCCAGTTTTAGTGCTACCTGATAGTATAGATGGATTCATTATCTATTGTGATGCTTCTAGAATTGGTCTGGGTTGTGTTTTGATGTATAGAGGTAAGGTATAGCCTATGCCTCTAGACATCTTAAACCTCATGAAAAGAACTACCCTACCCATGATCTTAAGCTAGCTGTTGCGGTGTTTGCATTAAAATTTGGAGGCACTATCTTTATGGGGTGCATGTTGATGTATTCATAGATTACAAAAGCTTGCAATATGTATTTACTCAGAGGGAGTTAAATCTTCGTCAGAGAAGGTGGTTAGAATTGTTGAAGGATTATGATATGAGTATATTGTATCATCCGGGAAAGGCCAATATAGTGGAAAACGCCCTTAGTAGATTGTCTATAGGCAGTGTTGCTCATGTGGAGAAT
>NW_025844983.1:1375-1733 GCF_002878395.1 Capsicum annuum | reverse complement strand
TATATATATATATATATTATGTTGCAACAGATATATTATCTGATGCAACAGTTGAACTATTTGTTGCAACGAATGATATATCTATTGTAATAGATGATTTATCTGATGTAACAGATATATAATCTATTGTGCAACTCAGTGTAAAAAATTAATGATTGCTGGAAAGAACTAATTATTTTAATAATTATAAAGCGAAGCTTCAAGCTGAAAAGTCATGACCTATCATAATATTGATTAATTTAATGAAGTCATAACTTTTACAGTAATCAAGAATGTCATTAATAAATGGAGGTGAACAGTTGTGCCTTTAAATCTGACTTTTTAATTATATAAATTAATAAAGCAGATTTAAAGGCAC
>NW_025844983.1:0-1275 GCF_002878395.1 Capsicum annuum | reverse complement strand
GTCATTAATAAATGGAGGTGAACAGTTGTGCCTTTAAATCTGCTTTATTAATTTATATAATTAAAAAGTCAGAAAATTTGGATGTCATGAAGATAATATATATATATTTTTTAAAATATATATATATTATATGTTGCAACAGATATATTATCTGATGCAACAAGTTATCTATTTGTTGTAAATCATGATATATCTATTGTAACATATGATTTATCTGATGTAACAGATATATTATTTGTTGTCCAAGTCGGTGTAAAAAAATGATTCCTGAAAAGAACTAATTATTAATAATAATAAAGCTGAAAAGTCATGACCTATCATAATATTGATTAATTTAATTAAGTCATAATTTTTTACAGTAATCAAGAATGTCATTAATAAATGGAGGTGAACAGTTATGCCTTTAAATCTGCTTTATTAATTTATATAATTAAAAAGTCAGAAAATTTGGATGTCATGAAGATAATATATTCTTTTTAAAAAATATATATATTATAGGTTGCAACAAATATATTATCTGATGCAACATGTTATCTATTTATTGCAAATCATGATATATCTGTTGTAACAGATGGTTTATCTAATGCAACAGATATATTATCTGTTGTCCAAAATAGTGTAAAAAAATGGTTCCTGGAAAGAACTAATTATTAATAATAATAAAGCTGAAAAGTCTTGACTTATCATAATATTGATTAATTTAATTAAGTCATAACTTTTTACAGTAATCAAGAATGTCATTAATAAATGGAGGTGAACAGTTGCGATTTTTCGCCTAACTCATTCAAGTTCAATCCTCTATAAATAGGTCTCTCCTTTCTCAATCGTTTGTTCTACTACACACTATTAATTCCTCGCTCTTGTTACACCTTCAACTACTTTCTCTTCAAGGACTTGATAGTTTTTTCCTATCTCTGTAAGTTTTTTTCTTGATTTTTGTGTAAATATACGTTGTATTACATTACATTACATTCGAATTCTTTCTTTTCTTTACTTTTGTGTTTACATGTGTATTTTGTCAACTTATGCATTTTTTAGATATAGCTGATCCTATGTAGGATGTCGCTATTTTACGAGACGCCATGAGGGAACTGCAGAAGGAGGTTCATGACCTGCATTGGGAGTTGGTCGCCGTCAAAGTAAGGATGCTGTGGGAGATCCGCAGGCTGCGGAGGGCGCTGCTGCTGCCCTCTGAAGATTGGCCGGCTGACCATCCAAATAATAATGATGATAATAATAATTAAGCTTTTTTTTCTGTTATCTATGTATTTTTTT
>NW_025844982.1:0-11694 GCF_002878395.1 Capsicum annuum | reverse complement strand
CAGTGAATGAATTTTTTAGATTCTTTGTGACGGTTGAAATGGTAGTTTGTCAGGTGACTGGTGGTCCACCAATTTGGCTGTCACTTTTGTTCCACCAATCAACTCATTCTTCTTGTTAGCTACCACTATCATGCCCCATTTCTTGGGCATATACTGAACATGACTTGCCCACTTACTTTCTTAGATGGGGTATACCACTCTCGCATCTAGCGACTTGATGATTTCATTCTTCACCACCTCTTACCTAGGTGGGTTAAGACAATGCCGATGCTCAATAGTCAGGACACAATCCTCCTCTGGCTGGATTTTACGTGTGTATACACGAGGAGGAATGCCTATAATGTCTGCAATCATCAAACCAATAGCCCTTTTATCTCTTAAGAATAGAGATGAGGGCTTCCACCTATTGTTCATCTAATTCAGCCGCAATAATAATAGGTAGTGTATTCCTACTTCCCAGGAACTCATACCTCAAATGACCAGGCAACTCTTTTAGCTCCAAAGTAGGTGGTTCTTCAATAGACTACTTGACTAGTGGACTTAGACGGTTTTTCAAGTCCAAATCCAGCTTCTTGGGTACATAAGAATAACATTCCATGCCTGTCAGGGCACATACAGTCTCCTCATAATCTTCAATACCGTCTTGATCAAAATTCATTAATACAGCAGCTAAAGTCTCCACAACAAATTTTTCCTCTATAGGTACTTCCTGCTCCTCCTCATAATGCTCATATCTTTATGCTGTTTCATGGACTGGCATACATCAAATTGAACTACTTCATCATTTAGCCTAAATAGTAGTTCATTTGCCTTTAGACCAATAAGTACACTCCCAGTTGCGAGAAAAGGTCTACCCAAGATTATGGGCACCTTGAAGTCTACCTCACAATTGAGAATAACAAAATTAGCTGGAGATGTGAAATTGGCCGACTTAACCAGTACGTCATATAAAATTCCCACGGGCCGCTTCACAGACCTGTCTGCCATAACTAATCTTATGTTCATAGGAGTAGGATCCCCCAAACCCAATTTCTTATACATAGCAAGCGGCATCAAATTTATCCCAGCTCCTAAATCCCATAGAGTTTTTGCAAAATCAAGAGGCCCAATAGTGCATGGGATAGTAAATGCTCCTGAGTCTGCCTTTTTTGCACCCACGGCCTTGTGGAAATAGCACCACCAAAAAGGAGATTGTCCACCGTCTCATAACTAACTGTCCGCTTCTTCTTAACAAGGTCTTTTATGAACTTTGTGTACCCGAACATTTGCTCCAATGCCTCCATCAATGGTAAGTTGATTGTCAACTGCTTAAGCATGGCCATAAACTTGCCAAAATTTTTGTCGTCGGCCTTCTTTTTCAATCGATGGGGAAATAGAGGAGGTGGTTTTGGGAGCATAGTAATCACCACTTCGGTCTGCTTTTCCTTTCTCTTTTCCAACTCATCAACATGCTGATGGTTGCATGGTGTATTATCAATAAATTCATCCAGTTTCTCAGACTCTACTAGATAAGTTTCTTCATGCTCAATATCCTCTGCAATCACAGCTTTTCCCATAAATGGGCCTGGTAATACCTTACCACTCCATGTGGTAATTTCCATGCAGGAGACATCATTTCAAGGATTCTGAACTATATTACTTGGCAAAGTTCCACTCTTTCTCTGATTTAATGCTGCTGATAGTTGGCTCATTTGTTTCTCTAACTGTTTGATAAAAGTAGAGTGTGAGTTTACCAATTGACTCATGGAAGAAAAACCACTCTTCATAGTAGTCACCTCAGAGTTGGTAATCTCAACTCTCTTTAATAATTTCTCTATTATGTCCTTCATGGATATCTTTCCAGAGCTAGTTGTAGTATTATCTCTGCTTCTAGGAGGTACATATAGTCCACTCCTATCATTTTTGCTCTTTCAGTTCCCATGATCTCTATCCTTGTAACCGGCTTTGTCATAATAGTTCCTACCTTGATTTCCTTGGATATTGGCTCGGAGTCCCCCCTGATTATTTAGATAGTTTGCCTCTTCTTACGAATCAGAGTCAGCTCTTCCCTGGGATGCAACTGCTTTCACCTTCTCTATTTTTCTAGAAAATAGATGCTTAGTCAGAAAATCTATATGTGTCTTTAAATGTGCTATATCCTGGTCATATTCTTTCTCTTTCTTATGTTTCTTTATAGTGATACTACCAGACACAGTAGGGCTTGGTATAACAGAATCTCTGGTTTGCCAAGATCTAGTCTATTTTGTCATCTGATCAAGCATCTCTGAAGCCTCTAAAAAAGTGAGGTGAACAAACGACCCTCCTATAACATTATCCACAGCTAGCTTCATAATAAAGTTCAAAACTCGATAAAGAGTCTCCATCAAATGAATATCCATAATTTTATGGTTTGAGCACTGAAATAACTTCTTTTTAAACCTCTCTCAGGTCTCATGAATATCTTCATTGGGAAGCTATCAAAAGTTACAAATTTCATCCCTTAACTATACCCTCTCAGAGGGTGCAAAGAACCTTTCTAGGAATGCCTCTTTTAACTGTCTCCAGTTGGTTATAAAGTTAGGAGTCAGTTCATTTAGCCATAGTGTCACCTCCCCAGATAGAGACAACGAAAACAAACATAGGCAGATAGTATTCTGACCCACTCCTGGATTATCAAAAGACTTGCAAATGGTCACAAAGTTCACCAAATGCATGTATGGATTATCTACGGGAAGTCCACCGAACAACCCCTTAAGATGAAGGAGTTGAACCATTGTACTGGTAATATTAAATTTAGCTCTTCGTGCTAGATGTGGAGGAATAATAGCTCCATTTGCACCTACTCCATCCATTCCATATTCGTTGTCGTTTATATCAAACTGCACTAGTTGATGCTCTTGCTTTGCCCTAAAGGGCCGAATCCTGTTTATATTTTGATTCACTGGTGCAATCATATTCTCAGCATGCCTTGGGTTAACAGGATCTAACAAGTCATCATCCTCCAAATCATCATCATCAGGATTAGGATGACGTGCCTGCTGGCCGTCATTCTTTCGATTTAGTTGAGCTCTAGCCAGAGCAGCTAGTATTTTAACATCTTAGGGGTCTTCCATTCTACCAATTAACTATGGTTTCAAATATATTAGTAATAATGGAGCACCCGATCTCCATGTACTTAACATACACAATAACTTCTCTACAAAGAACAAAAATAACAAATAAAAGTAAAATTTGGGAAACTTGACCAAAGGTTAATTATCAAACATAAACTTAATTGACAACCATATTCCCTAGCAATGGCACCAAAATATGATACGCCCAAATTACAAATCTAGTTAGAGAGTGTAATCGATCACTGTCAAATATAGAACCCAACTGGGTTGGGTGTCGAATCCCATAGGGAATACTGTGTTCACTAAGTATTATGGTTGTTACTAGACTATTGATTGAAGGATCCAGAATATAGGGAGATTTTGATTTATCTATTGTAATCAAATATTTGTCACAGAGAGTAATCGAAATATTGGTTGTATTGGAAAGAGTAATTCAGTAAGAGAAATCAAACTAGAGTTATGGTTACCAAGATGCATAAGCAGCTAGGGTTGTGAACTATTTTGGATTCCCAATGAACAATTCTAATTGCAAGAGTAATTAAATTCTATAGTTTACCCATTAGTTTCTCAACCTAAATAAGTAATTTATCGCTTAATTCTTTCAAACTTAAGGAACATATGATTAATTTAACTATACTCTCACATGGGTTGATCCGGTTAAGGCATCTACCCTTTATCCAAAAGTTTAAACCTTTAGATTTATGCAAATCCTTTCTTTTTCCAACAAGCACTTTTTTTTCCACACGAAGCATCATAGTATTCATCATCTTATGACCTAGAGAGAGCTTAATTTTAGGCAGCGTAGATGGATAGAGTTTCTTAAGGATTATGACATCTCTATTTTATATCATCCGAGAAAGGAGAACGTGTTAGTGGAAACCTTGAGCCAAAAGAGGGTGAGTATGGGTATCTTTGATTCTATCTCAGTTTCTCATAGGCCATTTGTATAGGACATCTAGTCCTTAGACAACTTGATAGTGAAACATAATATTTCTGTGCCCATAGGGATTCTTTCTAGTGTTGAGGCGAGGCTGACCTGTCAGTTTAAGGATATTATACTTTGCATCATTCGTGATTTGATATTGAGTGGTGAGTCCAAAAGGGATACCTTATATTTTAAGGGTGCTCTAGATATTCTATTCGCCCTATTACAACTAAGATATATATAGATTTGAGACAACTTTATCGGAGTGGCATAAAGAGGTATATGGTAGACTTTGTAGCTCATTGCCTATGTTGTCAGTAGGTGAAGGCCAAGCATCAGAGGCCTAGTGGCCTGATTAAGAAATTGCCTATTCTCGAGTAGAAGTGGGAGCGGATCATTAGTGGATTACCTTTAACTTTCCATGGTTCCAACAGTATTTGGATGATTGCAGATTGGTTGATGAAATCAGCACATTTTATTCCTATTTGGATGATCTTTAGTGTTGAGAAGTTAGCTCGTATCTATATTTTTGAGATAGTTTGTTTGCATGGACTGCTTATATCTATTATTTTATACTGGGGTTTTATATTCGCTTCTAGAACTGATATGGATCTTATCACTCAGA
Organism: Capsicum annuum; assembly: GCF_002878395.1. Taxonomy (NCBI): domain Eukaryota; kingdom Viridiplantae; phylum Streptophyta; class Magnoliopsida; order Solanales; family Solanaceae; genus Capsicum; species Capsicum annuum. The sequence goes on along the minus strand of NW_025844982.1, from coordinate 7,052 downwards.
AGGAGTTGGGTACTCAAGTAGATCTTAGCAGAACTTTCCATCCACAGATAGATAGTCAGTCGAGTAGAATATTTAGGTTCTCAAAGATATACTCCGAGCCTGTGTTATAGAATTTAGATGTTAGTGGGTGCAACACTTACCATTGGTATAGTTTGCATATAATAATAACTACCATTCGAGTATTAGTATGACACTATTTGAGGCATTATATGGTAGATATTGTCAATTTCTGATTGGATGGTTTGAGACCTCAACGATTAGTTCCCATAGTACTGACCTGCTAAAAAGCCATTGGATAGAGTTAGGGTAATTAAGGATAAGGTTAGGGCAGCTTAGAGTAGGCAGAAGGCTTATACAAATCGTAGACTTTATGCCTTGAGATTTGGATCTAGAGATTGTGTGTTCCTCTAATTATCTCTCATAAAGGTTGTGATGAGGTTTGGGAGGAAAGGCAAGCTCAGTCCTCGATATATTACAACTTTTGAGATCCTTCGCACAGTTGGAGAGATGGTTGATGAGTTAGCCTTACCTATAAATTTTTAAATTCAAGGAGGGTGGGGTAAATTGTAAAATTCCGATGAGTCAACTATTGGGTCCTCATAGTCGGCTCTCTTGCAAATCAGTACACTTCACAAAATAGATTAGGTTTGAAATAATCAAGCAAGTAAATAATCAAATTTAAAGTAAAGACAAAGAGATTTATCCTGGTTCGGAACACTAATATGGTTCCTACTTCCAGTCCCCATGGGTTTCAATATTTTCATAGATCGTTCAATATCAGGTTTGAGTATAATTATAGGAAACAAGTTTTGAAGACTTATTTTATTCTTCAGATCTTATGACACAACTTTGTTTTTTGTTACAAAGTTGATTCAATCCTTCTATTTATACAACAATTGTAAACTAAGAGTTACAAAGCTTTTTAAGACTAAGATTGAGACACTTTGCAATTTTTCTTGAAGTTGTGTAACTCTTGTCTGTCTTTAGCCTTGTTATTTTATAGTCTTAAGCTGCTACTCGTCGTAAGGAAACTCAAGAGATTTCTTCTCAATCAAGGATTTGAATTGATTCCTTGATTGAGTAATGTTACCATATGGTATGTCCATATTAGATATGTCCATACACGGCTTTCACTCATGTTCGTATCAGATACTTTCGTGATTTTTTCTTTTTTTTTTCTTTTGTACTGACTGATGTTTTTCCAAGTTTGTTCGTGATTTTTTCTTCATTTTGCTTCGTTGTAATTGTTTCGATCTGTCATAATTCTGGGACTGTGATTTTTCTTCCTTTCTCTCTTTGTTTTGATTGATTTATATGGATGTCATAGATCATGATTTGATATTCTTCCATTTCTAGAGCCACCTTCTTTCATAATTAGCAGTATTCCAATATCCTGCAAAGATCCATTATTAGTTTGTCATTATTAAAATGTAAACATAAGAGGCTAACAATCTCCTTCTTTTTGATAATGACAAACTAGTGTAAACATCAGTTGATTTCTCTGTCCGTCATCTTGCTCCCCCTGACTTGCACATATTTATGCTATTCCAAGTGTCTTGAGTATCAGTCGACTTTTATTCATAGGTAGTCGACTTGATCCCCCTGACTAGTAGGCACTTCTTGATTTCCTCGTGTTCCGGTCTTTCTCCCCCTTCCGGCATAATAAAATAGAATTGCAAAAAACAAAAGAGTAGACAAAGAATGGATATAAATAATCTATTAACTAGGCAGAGCAAAAATATTATAGCAGGCAGTGTATTAAAAATCATCTAACACCCATCAAAACAAGGGACAGGACCACCTTTTGAATAAAAACAAAGTTATGATTGTTCGCCGCTTCTTGAGAATGTAGGTCAGAGTGTTATGTATGTTATGACAGAACATGTCATATGATTTTTCAAAGTTTTTGAAGAAGGAGGAATAGGATTTTTGGACGGAATAACTAGATCTGTATTGGAGGAGTGGACTTGTGTCTTTAGGGAATCCTTTCAGGTGAACACCCAAGTAAACAATTCAATGCCCTCCCATTTGAACCCGTGATACGCCCAAATTACAACTCTAGTTAGAGAGTGTAATCAGTCACTATCAAATATATAACCCAACTAGGTTCGATATCAAATCCCCTAGGGAATACTGTGTTCACTAAGTATTGTGGTTGTTACTAGACTGTTGATTGAAGGTTCCCGAATAGAGAGTGATTTTGATTTATCAATTGTAATCAAATTTTTGTCACAGAGATTAATCCAAATATTAGTTGTATTGCAAAGAGTAATTTAGTAAGAGAAATCAAACTAGAGTTATAGTTACCAAGATGCTTAAGCATCTAGGGTTTTGAACTATTTTGGATTCCCAAAGAACAATTCTAATTGCAAGAGTAATTGAATTTTATAGTTTACCCATTAGTTTCTCAACCTAAATGAGTAATTTATCCCTTAATTCTTTCAAAATCAAGGAACATATTATTAATTTAACTATATTCTCACATGGGTTGATCCGGTTAAGGAATTACCTTCTATCCAAAAGTTAAAGCCTTTAGATTTATGTAAACCCTTTGTTTTCCCAACAAGCACTTTTCTATTTGAACAAGCGTTGTTCTTGGGCTCACTTTTCAAGTTTGCAACTAGGAAAAGTCATTAAAGTGAAGAAGAGTTTATGCAGTATCAATTACTCATGGGAATCTACTCGATTCACAACCCAAAATCAACTTTTCACATCAAGGCTCCCATAACCCTAGTTATGGGAGCTTAGCCACATATTTCCACCCAAGAAAGAGAAGAAACCATTGTGTTATTCTTAAACTAATTCCAAGTTTACTTACAAAAGTCACAATTTTTGTTCTTCAATCTTCAATAGAAAATATGATAAAGGAATCTAGATCTAGTAATCTTCAATGAATCTTAGAGAAAAACTATGTAACAATATGTTTCAAGTATGAAAAGACCCTAATAAAAGATAAGAGATCCTCAATAAAACTTAAAACTGACTATTGATATGTTCCTAGTCAAAAAGGATTTAAAATTTGAAATTATAAAACCCGCGTCCAAAGTGACGGCCAAAGTGGTTGTCCATAGCAGGGTTGACGGTCAACCTTTTGGTCCGTCATTGCGGATCTTGGTAGGTCACTTTCTGGATAAGACTAACGTTCAAAGTAGTTATTCGTCGTAAGACTGACGGTCTTCTATTTGAATCATCACTAATGATCCTTGAGAGTTAAGTTCTGGATTGTCCTGAAGGCCGAAGTGGTGGTCTATCGCAAGGTTGACGGTCCACCATGTTGGCCGTCGTGAGAATTTCAGGATGCCTAGTTCTGTTTAGTGCTGATGGCAAAAATGGTGGTCCATCGCAAGACTGACGGTCCACCACATGGGCCATCGCTGGATCTTCTGAAGTCATGTACTTTGTTTGGACCTGACGGTTGAGTTGGTAGTCCATCGCAAGACTGACGGTTTACCATTTTGACCATCAGGAGTGTTTTTCTTCTAATTTTCTGAGTCTTTTCCCTCAGCTGTCTCCTTCCTGGAAACACTAAAAACCAGCATTAAATGCAACCCTGGTTTCTTGAAAATATGCAAATTTTCCAAGAAAAAGATGAAAAGTGTTCCGCCAAAGCCTGGAACATCAACACCCTCAACTTAAGGTAATTGCTTGTCCTCAAGCAACTCAGCACCAAATTGCAAATATGAACAATATAATGATGGACATTTACTACAGAACCACTTTTCACACAACCATTCACTTGTCATCCAAATCATTTGGTTTAAAATGTCAGAGTCTATAACCGGCATCATTTCAAATTCAACTCATCTACACTGGATACAAGAATCTACACAGATCAGCCAAATTAAGTAAGACTCAGGTTTCCCTCACAGACAAAGAGATCTACCACTCAGTATATTTTGTGGATACAAATCAAAACCCTCTCACTTATTAAAGAAGTAACCAACATAGCACATACACTCATAAGCTTTCCTTTATCATCTAACACCCTCCTTATAGCTGAGTTCCAAGATCAACTAGGTCTTTACTAGGCTAGTAATGAGGTATCAGGCTAGGTTAGTAAGGAAATTTAGGAAAAAAGTGACTAAGAACTAGGCTTTAACTCTCTTTACCTAAAAATTCTTCTTACCAAGCCCATTGCTTTGCTAGCTCACTTACCCTTTTCTCATTCATTCATGCCTTACCACGATAAAACCTTTTTTTTAAATACAGAAGCCTCAGCCACCCTCAACTTATGTTGATGCCATAAGTCAAAGTGTACATTATCTTAACTAGACCAGGGCCAAATGCTCAAATTCAAATTTAAGACCAACTTTCCATTAGGCAGTTAATAGTCCTACAATAGCCACCCTCAACTTAGGTATTTTGACTATGTTTAAGTATACATTGTCCATTACTAGGCCAGGGCCAGAGCAAGGAGTCAACAACTGAAATAGTGTTAACTAGAATGCTGGGTGATGAAGAAAAATTAACAAAGGCTCAAAGAAGGGTTCAAACATGGAAAATTATTTTTGGTGGGGTTAATTACATTGGCTAAGTGGACTAAAAGTATAAGGTGGCCTACCATCACTTCTTATCCTAACAACTACAGAACAATATCAATTGAACTAGGCAAGTCTAAGGTACTATACTATGTAAGAACTGATGTGTGAGCAGATGCTAACACATTTGAGGCTTTTGACTTTAAATAATTGTGAAGTCCTAAGAAACTTTTGTTATTTTTAATTGCTTTTGTTGTTTTAATGCAGGTGTAAGTGATAGGGGTAGAAATTAAATGAAAGAAGAATAAACCAAGTAAAATCTGGTTCAAATGAACTAAAGTGTTTCTGATGACATTTTTGACGCGTCGTCAGCCTGGTGATTGATTATCAAAGTTTCTGTCAAGCTTAGACAGAATCCGAAGAAGTGAAGTAAAGTGTGATGGCATTTTTAATATGTCATCATAACTGTGATAAGGCATCAAAATTGCCGTCAACTCAAAGCAGAACATGATGATTGCTAGTGTGGATATGATGACATTTCTGACATGTCGTCACATATTTGATAAGCCATCAAAATTTTGTTGTCAGGAAAAGCAGAAGATGCTATTATACTGGAAGCATTGATGATATTCTGCACAAACCGTCAGGTGTCTGACAAGCCGTCAGAAATAGCGTCGTCTATTTTGAGGAAAAGCTAAAACCTTGATTTTATTCCCTTATTTAGGATTAACTATTTAAAGCCTTGTTTAGGGTTTTCTAAAGGGGGACACATATTGAGTTCTGGGGATACACTTTGATATTTTCTCGCTCTAATTTTCTAGGCTTGAAAAAGCAAATACTTTAAAGAGATTATCATCATTGTTTTGGAATTTCACTTTGTGATCTAATCTATGATTCACTAATTATTATTCATCTCTGTAAGTTTATCTTTCAAATCATGAATTCAATTATGTGTTTCAGTCGTTACATAATGAATGGCTAAATTTCATTAACCTGGATTATGGGATCTAGGATTAGGTCATGATAAGGTGTTAAATACTCAAGGTTTAATAAGTGTTAGGATTTTTTGATAATTCTGAGATTATAATTTATGTTTGTTGGTTGTAAACAATAGGTGTACCTACTTTGGTTTGCTTGAGAAAGAAATCATAAATAGTAGGAAGTGAATTATCAACAGGGACTCGAAAAGGCTTCGTTTAATAATCAGCTCTGTAACAAGGTTAATTAACTTGAGGTAAAATCTGGGTAGTTAGTTGTGATTCCCTAAGTATGAGAGGATTAGGAAATTATACGCTTGAATAGGACGAGAGACATTTGAGCATACCATCGATAAAGATAGCTTGCCATCCTAACCACCATAAGAACCTTGAGTTATTTGTAGCATCTGTCAAGTACCATAAACCCTAGTGAACATAATTCTGGTTATCCCCTAAACTCTTGATTACCAACAATCACTTGTTCAATAATTAAAAACCCTCATTTTGTATTTTCGTGTCAGTTAATTGAATTTAACTTCTAGCGATAGTTTCAAATTAGTTTAATCGCCACTTACATTGTTCCCTGTGGATTTGACCCCGACTCCAAAGTTGGGTAAATATATTGACGATGACCGAGTTGCACTAATTTGATGTGTAAGTTGAGAGTTATAAAAAATGTCGCCATTTTCGGGGAACAATTTGGCGTATTAAGTTTGTTTGGAATTTTAGCTTACTTGCTTGAATTTAAACTTGTAAATATTTGTTTGTGATTTTCTTTGTTTCTTGTGTTAGGTAGATTCTCTTTATTTTTGTTTATTTCTTACTATGGCATCATGGAATGAATATGATTTTTATGGTTGGAAATTATCTGGATGATCCATGTCCATATTATGATGGACCCCACTTTTGGCAAGATTGTAGATATGCTCCCCGGAGAGAGATGTGTGCACCATATCCATCCTACTGAGAGTATAATTATTCTTTATATGATGGTCAAGATGGACATTGGAGTGATTTCCCAAATTATCCCTCCCCCTATTGCGCTAACCCAAGTTCTAGTTCTTCTTATGAGTATGACAGGTCTTATGGTCAAGAAAAGGAAGAACGAATCACTGGAAAGAGTGACATTGAAGCTATGCTTCAACTAATGTTGGATCATATAGACACAACGAATGATACCATATGTGACATACGTCAAGACATTAAGGCATTTAACGAGGGAAGAGAAAGGATAGAAGAGATGGATATCGAGGTCAATCATCCAAAACACTTTTCTACATTATGTTTAGATGATATCTTATCTATGGAATTATTAAAAATAATGGAAGAGTGTAAGGATGAAGAGCAAGAATCCTATGTTGATGAAGAGCTTGATGTTGAGCAACCCTCGATGATTTCCCAACCAACCGAACCATTCTTGAATAAAAATTCCAAGGATGAGGAAATGGTATTAGATTTAAAAGAAGAAATCAAGCACAAACCTCATGAAGAATCTAGTCCATTTTGGGGTAAAAATACTAATAGGGAAGTTATTCCGAAATTGAGGGTTAGTCCTCATTCGAATCACTTTTCAAAATTATGCTTAGTGGATGTGATG
>NW_025844981.1:0-2352 GCF_002878395.1 Capsicum annuum | reverse complement strand
GTCACACTCCCTAACTTTGAGTTGATGATAGCCGAAACGAAGGTCTATCTTTGAGAAATAACTTGCACCTTGCAATTGGTCAAACAAATCATCTATTCTCGGAAGAGGGTACTTATTTTTTATGGTGACTTTATTCAGTTGGCAGTAATCAATGCACATACGCAAAGAGACATCTTTCTTTCTCACAAACAACACAGGAACACCCCAAGGAGAAATACTGGGCCTTATGAAACCCTTATCTAGTAGATCTTTGAGTTGCTCTTTCAAATCCTTAAGTTCTACAGGGGCCATACGGTAAGGAGGAATAGAAATGGGATGAGTATCAGAAAGAAGATCAATCCCGAACTCTATCTCTTTATCTGGAGGTATCCCTGGGAGATCATCTGGCAAGACATCAGAAAAGTCATTGACGACGTTAACAGACTGGAGAGTTGGAGTCTCAGACTTAGTGTATTTGACTCTAACCAAATGGTAAATACACCCCTTGGAAATAAGCTTTCTAGCTTTGAGGTAAGAGATAAAATGACTCTTGGGTGACATAGAATTCCTTGACCACTCGAACACGGATGCACCCGGAAATTAAAACTTGATCATTCGGGTCCGACAATCAATAGAGGCATAAGAAGAATACAGCCAGTCCATACCCAGAATAACATCAAAATCTACAATGTCTAACTCAATCAGATCAGCCAATAAGACTCTATGAAGAACGGTAACAGGACACTTTTTATACACTTTATGGGCAACAATCGAATCACCTGCTGGGGTAGAAACTAGGATAGGCTCAGGAATAATCTCAGGATTCATTTCAAAATTCACAGCAATCAAAGGTGTAACACATGACAAAACTGGATCCAGGATCCAACAAAACATACACATCAAACTGAAATATACGAAGCATACCAGTAACAACATCACGAGAGTCCTCCTGTTCCTGGCAGGACGGTAAAGCATAGAATCTATTCTGGCGCTTCCCGCCAGCATTGCTAGAAAAGGCGCCCTTAGCTGGGGCTGGGCGAGTGGCTGGAACTGAATCACTAACAGTCTGAGTCTGGGTCTGAGGGCGATAGTCACGACGTCCTTGTCCATCCTATGGACAATCTCTAACTCTGTGACCCATGTCACCACACTGGAAACAACCCCTCTTCTCACCCCAACACTCACCCAAATGAGCCTTACCACACTTAGGACACAGGGGACGATTTAGCTTACTGCCAGCACTGTACTAGGACCTGGATGCATATGACCTGCTACCTTGCTCCTTCCTACCTCTAGGCACGGGAGCACTAGCAGATGATGGTGCTAGCATAGACGAACGATCCTGATACTGAGGGCGACTCCCTCCCTGCGATCTAGTCTGACCCTGTCTGTGCTGCTCGGACCTAGCTCTTTTATTCCCTCTCATTCTATCTCTCTCCTTAATCTTGTCTACCTCAATCTGTTGGGCATGAGTCATCAGCCTAGAAAGATTCATCTCACTATTCAGCATAGCAGACCTATACTCCTTAACCACATAACTAGACACTCCAGTCACAAACTTACTCATACTAGCCCGATTATCAGCCACTAAGTCAGGAGCACACTTAGCCAACTGATTGAACTTTAGACAGTACTCCCTAACAGTCATAGAGCCCTGTCAAAGGTTCATAAACTCTTCCACCTTCGCCGCTCTTATCTCCAAAGGGAAAAACTTATCCAGGAATGCATCCTAGAACTCTTGCCAAGTCGTAGGGATAGATCCCTCACCTCTACCTTTCCTTCAAGCAACAACCCAGTCATAATCAAGGTCTTTCAACCTATACGCAGCTAACTCTACACTATGTTCCTCAGATACATGCATCACCTCAGTAATCTTCTGCACCTCCTCTGAAAACAACCGTGGATCCTCATTAGACTTGGACCACTAGAATTTCGGTGGATTCATCCACATAAAGTCACAAATCTTCGAAGCAGCTGAATCACCTCCCTGCAGCTGTGGAGCCGGGGCTGGGTTGGCCTGAACATTTGCAGTAACAGCTTGGGCCAGCGCCTGAAAGGCTGCCCAAAATTCAGCATGAGACACATTTTCATTAAATGGGTCAGCGGGTTGAGGTTGCTGACCATCATTATTTCTTCTCGCTCGACGTGAAGGCATATTTTTGAAAGAGGAGAGCACGAATCAATAGCAGAGAGAGATACTTTAAGCACGATAGACTTCTGAAAGAAAGAATCATACTTTTTCCTAAAACATCTTGTAGCCTCTTGCTCATAGATGTGGCGCGCTACACACCGATGATCAAGACTCTACTTAACGCGGCTTGTCAGACTCCCTAGGACACCTTAAAACCTTAGGCTCTGATACCAAGTTTGCAA
>NW_025844980.1:0-5001 GCF_002878395.1 Capsicum annuum | reverse complement strand
TTTGTAGTAGTTAAATGTTGAGAGTCATGCACTGGATCTTTAAAAGGGAATACATCTTCTTTAAAGGTTACATCCTTATTAATAAAGAAAACTTTATTAGTATGATCATATAATAAATAGCCCTTCTAAGTATCAAAATAGCCCATCAAAATGGATTCTCTAGAACTAGGTTGCAGTTTATCAGGTTGCTGAATAATCTTAGCATAGCATAAACATCCTATAGTTCACAGGTGACCAATCTTTGGTTTCTTTCCATATAATCTCTCCTATGGGGAAATGTGATCTAACACAGTTGTGGGGAATCTATTGATGATGTGCACAACTGCTTTAGCACATAGACCCCAAAACTTAACAGGTATTGCACCCAGAAATCTAATGGCCCTAGTAATTTCCAATATGTGTCTATGCTTTATTTCAGCCACTCTATTTTGTTGAGGACTATAGGAAAATGTAGTCTGATGAAAAATTCCTAATTTACTACACAAAGTGGAACATACAAAGCTGACAAATTCAGTCCCATTATCAATTCTGGTGACTTTAATGTTTTTATCAAATTAAGGATTAATAAGCTAAATGAACACACATCAGACTTGAGTTTAAGAAGGTAGATCCAAGTCATTCTAGAATAATCATCAATTATTGTCATGAAATATCTACTTTCTTCAAACGTAGAAATTCTATAAGGTCCCCATATATCCATATGCATCAATTCAAATGTAGAAGTAGATTTGATACAAGCAGTTGGAAAAGGAAGTCTGACTTGTTTTGTACAAGGACAAATAGCACATTCATTGATCTTTTTGAATGTTATACCACTAGTTATAGGCAGTGTTTTCCTAAGTTCATAGATAGAAGCATGTCCTAATTTTTCCTGAGTTCATAGATAGAAGCATGTCCTAATCTTTTATGCCATAAGACTATGTCTAAGTTGGCATTATCAACTATAAGACCACGTTAGAGTTGGCATTATCAACTATAGAATCACAGACATAATTAGGAATAGAATCAACAAGATTTGATCTTTTTCCTATCATTACAGCATCATTGATAGTACTAGTATAGTACTAGTACTGTCAAAGATATAGAATCCATCAGTTTCTTTACCAATCATCTTCACCTTCCCATTATAGAGATCCTGAAACATACACAGATCGAGATAAAAGGATATAAGAAATTGTAACTCTTTTGTAATTTTAGAGACTGATAATAGATTAAATTTAAATTGAGGCAAGTGAAAAACATTTGTGAATGTGTCAGTGCCAAATATATTGGTTGAAACAATATGTATGGCTAAAGATATGTCACTATTTGGTAAGTATACTCTTTTTAGAGTACAAGTACTGGTTATGGAGGATTATTTAGTGTACTGAGATCAGCAACCATATGGTTGGTTGCACCATTGTCTATGATCCATGAATCTATATTGGTGGATCCTGTGGACTCTACCATTTTACCTGCTGCATAAGTAGAGTACTTAGAGTTGTCTTCTTTATTTAAAAACTGTAGAATCTGAGTATACTGCTCATTAGTGAATACACAGGGACTTGTATATGAAATAGAGCCTCTCATCCTAGAGTTGACTGTAGGATTGGAGCAGTTATCTTGAGTGTGAGCTGAGTAAACCACTTGATTATGTCCATGCCCTGCATTTTCTTCCCCGATATTACACACTGCATTTGCACTTGCATTGGTTCCCATTCTCTTCCTGAACTTGACATCAGTAGGATAACCAATTACTTTCTAGTAGTTCTCTCTGGCGTGACCCCTGATCTTACATATATCACAATATAAATTTTTATTCTTCTTGAACTGTCTGTGTTGTTGGCCTCCACTTCTTGGGAATATTGTTGATTCAGTACCTTTAGAATAGCCATTTTGGTTATTACTCCTTGTAAACATAACTGGTTCAGAATCTGTAATTGCAGAAGTAGAGCCAAGAATTCCTATAGTAGCTCCTACTAATTTTTTACTTTCATCACTAATTACCATAACATATGCTTGGTTAATAGATGGTAGTGGACTCATGAGTAAAATTTGCTCCTTGCCTAATATAAGATTCATTTAACCCCATTAAGAACTGAAATAGTTTTAACGTTTGGAGATGAACAACATAATCTTCGGAACTCTCATAGTTACAACTAGGTATTGGAACCAATGCCTTAAATTCTTCCCACAGATCTTTCAGCCTTGAGTAATACAGGGATACAGAAGCTATTCCTTGAGACAATATGGTAATTTGTTTGTGCACATTGAATGTTCTTGAACCATCAATCTTATTGAACCTCTCACACACATCATTCCAAACAGCTTGTACACTAGTGGCATACATGATCCCACCTAATAGATTTTAGTTACTGCACTCATGATCCAAGAAAGTACTATTACGTTTACTCTTTCCTGATGGTTACTCATTTCAGGAGGAAATTTATCCTTAGAACATGAACCATCTATCATTCCTAACTTGTTTCTGTTGGATTCATAGTAACGAAAGGGTGTGAATGGAAATGGTAAAACATGCAGGAACGCGTGAACAGTGACTGTTTCGCATGAACAGTAGCACTGTTACGTAAACAGTAGCATTGTTTCGCATGAACAGTGCACTGCTTCATGAACTGACGTGTGAACAGTGACTGTTTTGCGTGGACAGTAGCACTGTTACATGAAGAGTAGCACTGTTTTGCGTGAACAGTGCATTGCTTCATGAATTGCTGCAACACTGTTTTGAACTGATGCAATGTTTCATGAAATGGTGTACTGTTTTAGAAAATTACTGCAATGGTTTAAGTAAACAAACATGTATTTTCAGGAAAAGACACACTTCTCTAAATTGAACTAATGCGACCTTTCAAAGGGGCATCTTGTGGCTATAAATAACCTGGTTTTCATCCATAGGTAAAGAAAAAGAAATACAGAAATTTTTTTCAGAATTACAAGCTTCTTCTTCTTCTTAAAAATACTCTAAGTGTGATCACTCAAAACGTGAGTGTGTTCGAAGAATCCGCCTATTTGAGGTACCGCTATAGTCGGATTGAAGGCCATTTTATCCTGCGAGGAAGATTCCATAACCTCGGGTACAGTGAGGGGAATTATTCCTTAAGGAAAGTCCGTGAATTCAGACGACTTGGCCTTAAATGAAGTTGAAAAAATACCCTCAACACAAGATCAAAATGATCTTTACAAGAGGTGTATTTTATATTTCAGAAATGTAGATGAAGGTTAAATTGTGAATGATGCTTTCCAAGTAGCAGCAATAGTTGAGAAGCTACCACCTTTGTGGAAAGACTTCAAAAACTACTTAAAGCATAAGCATAAGGAGATGACCGTTGAAGATCTTATCATCCGTCTTCGTATTGAAGAGGATAATAAAGCTGTCGAAAGAAGGTCAAAGGAAAATTCTACAATGAGTGGAGCACATATTGTAGAAGATGGCCAAAACAACTCGAAGAAAAGAAAGAAAGATGGACATGGAAGCAATCAACCTAAGAAAAAATTTAAGGGAATATGCTTCAATTGTGGCAAAATTGTCCACAAGTCCACAAATTGTCGAGCCCCGAAGAAAGGCAAGAAAAAGGACCAAGCGAACATGATTGAGTCCAACAAAGAATATGATGATTTATGTGCTATGTTCACGGAATCCAACTTGGTGGGGAATCTACGCGAATGGTGGATGGATTCTGGTGCCACACGCCATGTTTGCGCAAACAAAGAGTTGTTCTCGTCATTTGCTCCGGCTTAAGTAGAAGAAATGCTTTACATAGCCAACTCCGCTACTGCTAAGGTGGAGGGAACATGAAAAATTTGCCTAAAGATGACTTTCGGCAAGGTCTTGACACTGAACAATGTGCTATATGTTCCGAAGTTATGTAGGAACTTAATTTCTATTTCACTCCTAGATAAGAACGGATTCAAATGTGTAACCGTTACTGGGAAAATTGTAGTTAGAAAAGGAGAAATGTATGTAGGAAAAGGCTATCTCACAGAGGGCCTTTATAAGATGAATGTAATGACTGTTGAAATGAATAAAAGTTTGAATTCGTCTTATTTGCTTGAGTCTTATGATTTATGGCATGAACGTTTAGGCCATGTTAATTATAAAACGTTATGAAAACTGATTAACTTTGAAGTTTTGCCAAACTTTGAGTGCAATAAATCAAAGTGTCAAACGTGTGTGGATTCAAAGTATGAAAAGCATCCTTATAAGTCCATTGAAAGGAATTCCAATCCCTTAGACTTAATACACACTGACATTTGTGATATGAAGTCAGTACCATCTCGTGGTGGGAAAAATATTTCATAACTTTTATTGACGATTGCACTAGATATTGTTATGTCTACTTGCTAAATAGTAAGGATGAAGCAATAGATGCATTTAGGCAATATAAAGCTAAAGTTGAAAATTAGTTAGACAAAAAGATCAAAATGATAAGAAGTGATAGGGGCGGAGAATATGAATCTCCCTTTGCACAAATATGTGTAGAGAATAGAATAATACAGCAAACTCGGCCCCGTATTCACCCCAATCTAATGGAATTGCGGAAAGAAAAAACCGAACTTTGAAGGAAATGATGAATGCCTTACTTATAAGTTCTGGTTTACCGCAAAACTTATGGGGGGAGGCTATCCTTATGGCCAATTGTATACTCAATAGAGTTCCGCATAGTAAGACACAATCAATTCCTTACGAAAAATGGAAAGGAAGGAAACCTAACTTAAAATATTTCAAAGTGTGGGGGTGTCTAGGAAAGGTACAAGTTCCTATACCTAAAAGGGTTAAGATAGGACCTAAAACGGTGGACTGCATGTTCATAGGATATGCTAAAAGTAGTAAAGCATGTCAATTTTTGGTTCATAAATCCAAACATCCGGATATTAGTGAAATTACGGTAATTGAATCAGACAATGCTGAATTCTTTGAAAACATTTACCCGTATAAAATTAGACATGAACAGTCTAGTGGAGGATCTAAATGACCTTGAGATGAACCAAGTGAGAATGTACATA
>NW_025844979.1:0-1156 GCF_002878395.1 Capsicum annuum | reverse complement strand
GCCATTATTTTGGTGCTTGCTTTAGTCCATATAATGACTTGATAAGTGTACACACCTTGTTTTCCTTTCCTAGAACCACAAATCCCTCAGGTTGTTCCATGTATATTTCTTCCTCCAAATCTCCATTTAGGAATGCGGTTTTTACATTCATTTGATAAATTTGAAGATCATATACCGCCTCCAAGGCAATTAACATTCGAATCGAGGTTATCCTTATTACTGACGAGTATGTATCAAAGTAATCAAGGCATTCCTTTTGTTTGAAGCATTTTACTACAAGTCTTGCCTTGTATTTGTCAATAGTACCATTCGCCTTCATTTTTCTTTTGAAGATCCATTTAAAACTTAAAGGTTTATTTTCGGGAGAAAGGTCAACCAATTCCCATGTATGGTTGGTTAAGATTGAATCTATCTCACTATTGACTGCCTCTTTTCAGAAGGATGAGTTTGACGAAGGCATCGCTTCTTTAAATATTTAAGGCTCATTTTCTAAGAGAAATGTTATAAAATTAGATCCAAACGAAGTTGACGTTCTTTGGCGTGTACTATATCTTGGATTTTCTTCATTATGTACATTCTCACTTGGTTCATCTCGAGGTCGTTTAGATCCTCCACTAGACTGTTCATGTCTAATTTTATACGGGTAAATATTTTCAAAGAATTCAGCATTATCTGATTCAATTACCGCATTTTCATTTATATCCGGATGTTCGGATTTATGAACCAAAAATCGACATGCTTTACTACTCTTAGTATATCCTATGAACACGCAGTCCACCGTTTTAGGTCCTATCTTAACCCTTTTAGATATAGGAACTTGAACCTTTGCTAGACACCCTCACACTTTGAAATATTTCAAGTTAGGTTTCCTTCCTTTCCATTTTTCGTAAGGAATTGATTGTGTCTTACTATGGGGAACTCTGTTGAGTATACGATTGGCCGTAAAAATAGCCTCCCCCCATAAGTTTTGCGGTAAACCAGAACTTATAAGTAAGGCACTCATCATTTCCTTCAAAGTTTGGTTTTTTTTTTCCGCAATTCCATTTGATTGAGGTGAATATGGAGCCGTAGTTTGATGAATTATTCTATTCTCTACGCATATTTGCGCAAAGAGAGATTCATATTTTTCACCCCTATCACTTCTTATCATTTTGAT
>NW_025844978.1:0-2200 GCF_002878395.1 Capsicum annuum | reverse complement strand
ATTCTGCATACCTACAAACTACGTATTTTTCATCAGAAAGAAAACAGAGACCGAGAGAAAAATAGACACTAAAAAGAAAAAAAGATCAGGAAGAGAGAAAACCAAAACAAAGAAAGAAATGGTTGTAAATTGAGTTTCAGATTTTCGTTCGAGTCCTGGTGACAGTATTCTTGCTTTCAAATTCATTTTTAATTAATCAGGTTCTTATCAAATCTGTACTATTTACTTTAAAGTGTTGTTGTGAATCGAAGCATGATTAAAAATTATTTAAAAGATTTCATTGTTATTTGTTACGTGAATTTTATTATATACATGATGTGATTTTTAATTTTAGTTACATGTTTAAATATATTTTTTTTCTTCTTTCCTTCCGAATTTAAAAGTTGTATGTGAATTTGGTGTATATAAAAATACTAAATGTGATTCAACTATGTTTGAACTAATTAAATATTGTTAATTATTCTTTAATGGAAAGAATGTTTATTGTTTCCCTTTTGCTGTCGGACATCAAGAAAAAAAAAGTATACAGAATACTGAATATTCGTATCTACAATGAATGAAGTTTCTAAAAAAAAAAAAAAAAGGGTTTACACACACTAACGTTGTTATTATTGAAAGAAGAAAGAGAGAAAGCCGGACTAATCAATGGTAGAGTTTTTTTTTTTTTTATAAAAGAAAAAAATGGGATCTGGATGGTTGTTGTGCGTGTGTTTTGAGAAATTATCTTTGTATAGTTTATTTTACAAATTGGGAATCCATCACTTTGTATCTTTCATTAATTTTATATTATTTTATTTGTGGTCATTAATAAGACTTTATTATTTTATTATTACAATAATTCTTTTTAAACGAAAATTGTTATAGATCATTATTAAGGTTAGATAGAAATTTTAGTAGGTACGTCCTTAATATTAGGTAATTAGGTAAATTTTTAGGTTCGTTTAAAATTTTCATCTCAATTAAGAATGCGACATACGCATCTTTTTGAGACATTTAAAATTCAAGGATGCAATAATGCACTTTGATAAATATTTTTCTAAAACTAATTTTCACTAATTTAAGATATATAGACAAATATTTGGTATAGTAAAAATGAGCGAATTTAGGCCTTAACACGATTCATCAAAATAGTTTAAGTCAATATAAGTCAATAAAAGCGACCGTGCTAGAACCACGGGACTCGAGGGGTGCCTCACATCTTCCTCTCGGTCAACAGAATTCCTTACCCAGTTTTCTATTTTTGCAGACCAGCAAAGAGTCATTTCCTTTTGATTAATGATTCAATAAGGTGACTTGAAATACCATAACTCAATTCCAACACCATAATTGGAAAAATCCTTCGACCTCGAACCTTCGGGCGAAAAAGGGGTGTGACATCTCTGGCAACTCTGCTGCGGAATAATAAGAATTTGAGCTTTTGATATTGACTTTACCTGCTTTAATTATTTTTGATATTGTGTTTATTGGCCTTATGTGCTACTTGTTGCTCATTTACTGCTTTGATATTATTTGAACTATATTATATATTGTCTTCTCTCGCGTACCCCCTCTGAGTCCCTGAAATAGGATAGAGGGAATGCAGCATATGCATCCCACCTTCTTTTTGAGATAGCCGGAGTGTCAAGGCACCTGGTGAAGGATATAGTTACACATGCTAGGCGGGGTTCGGATCGACAATGAAGGTGGTGTTGCCCTGCTACCGACCAAGTTGTCCCTCCCTGGCTCGAGTGTCCGCTCGGGTAAGCCATCTAGACACCTATCCCTAATAGGTTTAAACTTAGAAGAATTGAAAACTCAGAATCTGGTCATCCCTATTAGGTGCCGCTTTATTTACATCATATGCATTTGACTTAGCGGGACTCGGCATAGGGGTTGGGTTTGTCTAGGACAGGTGACCTATTTTATAAAGACCAACATGTGCATCCAACGTGATCTTTGACATTTGTTTGGAAGGCTATTTGTTTGTTGAGCGGCTTTAGACAACTTTAAAATGCAAAAGATTAATTTATCCTCACATTTAGTGAATCATTTTTTTTTTTCAAAGAAAATTTTATTTTTAAAAGAAAGAAATTTTTTTAAATATATAGTAACATAGTTTTACGATCTTCATGAACTACAAGGGTCTGATTCTCACTCTTTATTGAGATACGTAGGAAGCCCTTTTCGGGGTACGACCCTATCTTTTGAAAAATTATTCATA
>NW_025844977.1:0-7153 GCF_002878395.1 Capsicum annuum | reverse complement strand
AATAAAATCAAACACATATTTATCCAAATAAATTATCTTTAAGAATAGATTATATTACAATCTGATATTTTGTAAAACTAATATTTAAGTATCAAAATTATATAATTTTGTATAGTTAAATACTCTAATATATAATCGCTACTTAAAATGACAAAATTACATACAAAAAATATTTTGAAAATCCTTTATCTGGATAAAATAAATATTGTAATTTTATTTGAAAATTGAAGAAACTCCGAATTAAACTTAGTTATGGTGGGCAAAAATTAGGTGTCAACAACTGGCCCCTCCCTTTGATAGGGTGGATGCAAGTAACCCTGGTCCAAGGGAGATTGGCGTTCCTAATTTTTTGTTCGATCACAAATTTGAATCTGAAAGAGGTTGGTTTTTCGCACAAGGTTCGTGGAGTTATGGCTGAACCTCGGTATAAGGTTTCCTACATATCTCAGGTTTTATGAGAATTCAGGCCATTTATAGTTCATAAAGCTTGATTTTAAGCATGATTTTCAAGAAAATTCACCAACTATCACGGTTTTAGAGTTTTTTGTTAAATCGAGGGGCTGTGGAATAAAGGAATTTGGGGGAGGTTGGGATGCAGTCGAGTTTTCGATATAGAGTCCGGCCTACATATCCCCAAGATTTCAGGGAATCAGACTGCTTGCAGTTCAACTCGATAGGTAGAAAAGATAGTCTTTTATTTCAAACGATCTTCGGCTCATGATGAGTGAAAAGTTTTTCGAGTTATGGAAAAGAGGCTTGTAACCACTTAACCATAAATGTGGGATCCTTCACATCTATAGGCAAGAACTTACCTAGACATAATTTCCAAAACTCTAGGTGTCCTATCACTCGGATTTGAAAGAAAGAGAAGACAACCCTCGATGTAAGTTTAGAAGAATCTCGAAGGTGAAGTTGAAACAAGAATATCCCGGAATACCCACATGCCTTATAATAGGGGTGTGGTTAGATAGTGGTGGTGATCATCCTTTAGCTCGCGTCCAGAGAGTTTGACGTCCCTCTCTAGACTATGTCCTATTGTGCTGCTAAGAAAGAGTTCCACGTCGTGTTGCATCCTATCTGAAGTCGTCCTCACCTGTGGTTTTGATTTGATATTTTCGTCCTCTCGGATGTTCTCGACAATGCTTCAAGCAAAAAGTGTTAGTACTAAACATAATTCACAAAAGAGTTATGTAGTTTTTTACCATATCTCTACATGAGTTGTGGCCTGAAAAACGGAGTCATCTCTTCATGTACCTATTTGTAATGAAATAACTGGCAACAACAAACACAAAAACCCTCTTGGTTGTTGTATAATTATGACATTTGTCAGTTGAATATGTCTTTAAAGTGGGGTGGCCCTTTTGGACACCGGCGATACTTTATGCAGAACGATCCCCACAACTGTGTAATCTTGTGCTGGTGTGGCAACCCTTTTGGTTACCTATATCACTTGTTGTATGTGGAATGATAACCTATAAGGTCATTAACAATAAATCTTTGCCCATGATCTCGGGTAAGTCTTGCACATCTTTGTATCGATACGACTTATAGCTTTCCCTTGAATTGACCATCAATGGATAATCTTGCTTATTATTTGATGTTGGATGCGAGGCGACTTATAGATGTCGTTTGAATCGGTAGATTTTAGGTGATCCTACACATTAGCCGACCTTGGATAAGAGATGGCTTACAGATATCCCTCCAATCGCTAGCTTTCGGGTGTTCTGCACATCATCTGACCTTGGATACAATATGACTTATAGATATATCTCAAATTGTTATTCCTTGGGTAATCCTACACATAATTGATCTTGGATATGACGCGGCTTATAGAGAACCCTTGGATGTATCAATTTGTTAACCTCGCATATTCTCCAGTAAGGATTTAGTTGCGACTTATGGATAACCTTCAGACTATCGATTTTTGGGCGATCTTGCACACTATCCGGTTAGGATGTTATTGTAGCTTACGGATGACCTATAGGATATCAACTCATAGGTGATCTTTCACACTATCCTATTTCAAATAATATGACTCATAGGTAACCCTCAAATTATCAATTTCTAGGAAATCTCATATATCATTGGTCTTTAGACATCGACTTGAATGCATCCCTTCAAATCGTGTGCTCTTGATGCATTTAGATGCTGATTCATAAAATGATTAGATATCCTCGACGCCAGTATTTGTGTATAGTGTGTCAACATATATTAAATGATGATGATATCCTCGACGTCAGCGTTTATATCTTGTGTGTCAACAGATATGAAATGTAATGAGATCCTCAACACCATCATTTATGTATTATGTGTCAATAGATATAAAATACTGTTGATATCTCGATGCCAGCATTTATGTCTTGTGTGTCAACAGATATGAAATGGCCCTCTCGACAAATGATATGAATGGCCTTCTTGGCAATGATATGAAATGGTCCTCTCGGCAATGATATGAAATGACCCTCTCGGCAATGTTATGAAGTGGCCCTCTTGGCAATGATATGAAATGGCCCTCTCAACAATGATATGAAATGTCCCTCTTGGCGATGACATGAAATGGCCCTTTCGGTGATGATATGAAATGGCCCTCTTGGCAATGATATGAAATGGACCTCTTGGCAATGCTATGAAATGGCCCTCTTGGCAATGATATGAAATGTCCCTCTTGGTGATGATGTGAAATGATTCTTCCGGTGGTTTGAATATAGTTTCACTTGATTTCATTTTTCTGCGTCTTGCTTTTTTACATGTACCTGTACTCAAGGTAGACGATCAGTAGACACTATGTCGCTCTCGCTGGCGACCAGAATTAAGCTTTATGATAGTTTAATCAACAAATACTGAGCATCATAATTTGAATGGCTTATTCTACTATCAATCTTTTCTTTTTGAAGAAATAATTAAATAACAAATTCGTCGAATGCAAGTAAATTGGGCAAAAACCCTTTTTTGGGGATTACTCAAATACCGTTTTGCTTAAAGCGAATTTTGAGGATGATTTTCTATTCTTCCTCCTATTGAGTGATCCTTCGATTGATGTATTTATTGTGTCAACTCCCTTGAATGTACCTGCGCTCATGATAAATATTTAGTAGACATAAAGTCGCTTTTGCTAGCAACTATTTTTTAGAAAAATTCTAAATACAATATTCATAAAGAAGATAAGACTCTCTTGTTTGTCCTTCATGATCTCAAGAAATGAGATGGATAGTTCAAATGGTCCTCGATAAATGGGTATTAAACCAATTTTTGGCGACCTAAAAATACCGTTCTTAAGCATTATATGCCCTGGCATGGATTCCGACTTGCTTAGGGATTTTTGAAAGAAACGCTCATCTTTGTATATCGATCCCTGCATCCTTAGAAAAATGATTAGTTTGAATGAACCTACTCTGTGTTGACCTTCTTCGATCCTTGATTTACTCCTTGCCATCTTTCAGGTGCCCCATCACATTGGCACCTCCACCCGGGGTCCCTGCTCCCATGACGCCTAGGCAATCACTAAGTAAAAGATTTGTAAAGATTTTTTTTCAAAAGTAGTCTTATTTTTAGCAAATAGTTTCGAAAGTATCTGTAAAAACTTTAGAAAATTTCTGCCAGTCATGTTATGTACTAGCTCAACGATCGTTATCCTCGTGGTTTTGAATATATCCAATGGATGATTTCAAAACTCATGATCGTTGTTGGAGGGTTCTTTAAATAGTTCTGTCATAGCAAAAAATTGAGTCTACCTAGACTTTGTCGCAGTTGGTGGCTCCAAAATCCTGGTTTTAACCTTTGGTGCCGGGGAATTTGAAATATATTCCAGTACTTGGTGGAAATTTTGAGGCCTCCCTCAAAATTTCTGCCCCAGTTTAAAGTAGTCTGAGATGATATCATCTCGAGTAGATCTAAAGTCTTTACTGATCTGTGCTTATCTGATTAGTAAAAAATGATTAGTTTGGCCGTAATTTAATCTGTGCTTATCTGATCAAATTTTGTATAAATCATGTTTAGATTATTCATTAAAATATTTATTAATTTTCTACTAAAAAAATATTTGTTTGACCATAATTTAATTTGTACTTATCTAGTCAAACTTTGTGTGGATCACGTTTAGAAAATTTAATTAAATATTTATTAATTTTCTATTGAAAAAATGATTTGTTTGACCATAATTTAATTTGTACTTATCTGGTCAAACTTTGTGTGGATCACGTTTTGAAAATTCAATTAAATATTTATTAATTTTCTACTAAAAAATGATTTGTTTGACCATAATTTAGTTTGTACTTATCTGGTCAAACTTTGTGTGGATCACGTTTAGAAAATTCAATTAAATATTTATTAATTTTCTACTAAAAAATTATTTGTTTGACCATAATTTAATTGGTACTTATCTGGCCAAACTTTGTGTGGATGGTGTTTAGAAAATTCATTAAAACATGTATTCACTTCCTACTAAAAAATGACTTGTTTGACCATAATTTAATTTGTGCTTTACATGAATTCTTGTAATATTTGATAATTTAATTGTTAATTACTAGTTTGTGAATAAACTGTAAATTTAATTTAATTTGCTACTGAATATATTTATTCTAAATTGTAGGATCTATTAGATTAACTTTATTAATATTCTTTAATATTATTCTTATTAAGATTGCTGGCATGTTATAAATAGAACACAAAGGAGAAGAATAAATTATTTCAAGTGGCATCATACTAAGTACTAACTTATGGCTTTCAAAGTAATGACTTTTCTTCTTATCTTCATGGTGATAGGAATCTATAAGTTTTTTATTTGCTTTGATTTTTCAGTATATAATATGTTAATACATAATACTGACTTTTGATATGATAGGTGTTTCACCAAAGGCAGAAGCAAAGGACTTTAACTTTTGTTGTTGCACCAAAAACGAAAATTGTAGAGACCGTTGTGGTGTTCCTAAATATCATTGCAATATTGGACTTGGAGTTTGCTTCTGTAATTGGGCTCCACATTCCCAAAATGAAATTGATGAAGGCATAAATTAAGGAATTGAAAATTTCATGGGCCGAAAATAGAAAGCAACAATAAGAATTGAATTATTTCAATTAAATATATAACTAGTAGTATTGCTTGTTCTATGCAACTTATAACAAGGCATTAGCCAAATAATAAAGCTTGCTAATTTTTTCTTTCCTTTTCTCATCTTATACAACTCTATTGAATCATATTAAGTTATTATGATTTGTCTTATTTTTATTATTTGATATTCTTGTCGGAAATGATATTTAATTTCTTTATATTATTGCAATTAAATATATTTTCTAAAATTCTTAAGATGAAAAGTTACATTATTTTAATTAAAAAGTAACAAAGGTGAAAAAACAAGTGCAAATAATTGTCATAAATTTTAGATTGATGAACCATCTTCAACTTCATGTGTGAAAAAAAAATGTGAAAAGCTATCATTGAATAAATTATCATCAGTTCGACCATATTATACTTAGACTTATTATGCATAACATTGATTCCCTTCAGAATAAATTCAAATATTATATAAAATTATTTACAACTCAAATTTTTAAATTTGTATGTTTTCTTGCATTAGTTGAAAATAATATGCAAGTGATTAGTTTAACAATTTTTACTATTACTTTTTATTTGGTCAAAAATAATTACAATCTTTAGTTAAATGTGTGTGTAAATATATATACATACACACATATATACACACACTAATTATATATAAAATATATATACTATATATTTACCGACTGTTATTTTAATAGACGGATAAAAATTTCTTAATTAGAACTTTTGAACTAAAATACATATGATCAAATAAATAACATGGTTACTGTCACGTTTCAAGATTACACCTTGAATGTGATAAAATGCTTAAGACTATGAGTAGCCCAAAGCTAACTCATGACATCTGACATAGTACTAAAATCATAATTTTTTTCGCAAAGATGTGAGTGGAAGCTAACTGTTTATAATAACATGAGTAAGAAATATAGAGTCTGAAATCAGTCAATAACAATTGAAAAAAATAATTTGACATTGTGACAAGATGAAACATCTGCTAAGTCTAAATAAGCCTCTATAAATACTGAGGAGCCACTGGGACATACCACCAGTTGATCCGACGTCATGAAATACTAAACTAAAAATGAATCGAAACTATTTAGAAAGTATAAAAAACATAGTCCTCGATGATTCACTAACTGTATTGCAGTAGAAATTGGTGATTGCAACTAGTTGTGAAGCTGAGGTGATTATCAAAACCTACATCATAATAGGATGTAACACAAAAAGTATGCGGTTTGTACTATAAAATATAGTGAGTGTGTGAGTAATGCATTAAATCATGTAAAACTTGTTATTTTGAATGTTTTCGGGTTCAAGAATCTTTATATATGCAACAATAACTTCAACACAATGTCAAGTCTAAGACAAGAACACTTATGAAATTTCTTAAAACCTTCAACACAATATTATGAATAATCTATCCAAGAAGTATAATAATTTTTAGAAATGAGATGAAACAGAATGTTTAAGGCCAAGTCCTCCGACTTTACAGAATGTCCTTAAGGAATAATTTTCCTCACTATACCCGAGGTTATCAAATCTTTCTTTCAAGATAAAATGGCCTTCAATCCGAACAATACCAGTACCTCAAATTGTTGGATTCATCAAACTCACTCAACAACTTAATGATCACACAGAGTTTTTGTATAAAAGAAGAGAGTTTTAGCTGTCAAAAATCATACCCATACCTGAGGAATATATCAGGTATTTATATTCTTTAATGTGTCATTTTAGAAAGGATGCATTGGTTCAGTAGAAAGGCACCTATTTAGTAGCAGTCACGTCCCTGCACCTATTCTGTGCTGGACTTGCGTCTGATCTGTGTCTGCAGGAGACGTTTTGAAAATTCCAATAGCTTTGCGTTGCATCTGCGCCCACATATCGCGTACCTATGTTGAGTCTGCGCCCGCAGGTCACCCTAAGCGCGAAATAGTATGCCTTTTCCCTCAAAGGGTCGCATCCCTTCATGATGCATTGCGTATACGTTTGCATGGTGTCAAAATTATGCCCGCACTTGGAGAAAGATAATCATATCAGATTTTTGGATTAAAAATTTCACTTGTAAACAAGTTTCAAATAAAATTTGTCTAAAAATTA
>NW_025844976.1:727-1101 GCF_002878395.1 Capsicum annuum | reverse complement strand
TTTGAAGTAGCGAAGAGACTCAAAAGTCTCATTTTTATATTATTTGCGTTTTGTTTACTCATTTATTGTTGTCATTTTATTTATTTCTTCATTTCATTATTCATTGATTTGGTTCTCGAAGCCAAAGTTGTACTTAATACAAGTGAAACAAAACTCTTGCCAAAGGTTTGAGGAAAATAGTTTAGGACTGGGTATGGGCCGAACACCCCATTAGATTAGGACAGGGTTTATCGGTTTGGGCCCAATGGACTAAATCCTGTACTTTCTCCCCTCCCCTTTTGTAACACCCCGTATTCAAGTACGTGTATTGGCATATTCAAGTACGTGTATTGGTCTTATTTATATGGAATTAATTTTTTTTTTTTATTTATACC
>NW_025844976.1:0-627 GCF_002878395.1 Capsicum annuum | reverse complement strand
GCCCGTCGATGGTTCCATGCGAAGGTTATTGAATAAGATTTCTAACAATATACAGATTTCCAAAAACGGATAGGTTTCGAATATAATCGAGCACGTTCGAAACTATAAAACGGTGGCCGGGATATTTGGGAATAGTAAATATGCAGGAAAAATTCCTGCACACAAACTACTGAGGCCAACCAAATTTTTGGGTCAAATTCGAATGATCATAACTACCTTAATATAATGAAATGGGAGAGCTTCGGCCTATGAAAAGAAAGATCTTTGAGTCTTCTTTCCAATGCAATTGGTTTCATCCAAATCCAGCATCTGAGTAAGGAGTTATACTCGTTTTACTTCAGCCTATCAAAACATATTTTTAGGGTCAACTTCAAACAACCATAACTCCTTGTACAGGACGAACTGGGTGACCTACTTTATATTAAATGAAATATCTTTGAATTATCCTTCCAACGATACCAATTTCACCCAAATCAGATATCGGAGTAAAGAGTTATGGTCGATCTACTTTAGCTTATCAAAATAGTCCACCAAAGGACAGATTTGACATTATTTAAATTTTAAAGGCATTTTGGTCATTTCCTATTATATTATGGACGGAAATATGTGTATATATACATGTATATG
>NW_025844975.1:179-3479 GCF_002878395.1 Capsicum annuum | reverse complement strand
GGAGGGGCATTCTCTAGCACCTAGAGGGCACTTCATATCTTATCTCAGGGACCGTAAACTTATTTCCAAAGGTTTCTTGTTCATCTTATTCGGGTTAAAGATTCTAGTGCCAAAAGTCTTTCTCTTCAGTCTGTCCCTGTAGTGAATAAATTCCTAGAAGTCTTTTCAGATGATCTCCCAGGAATACCACCTGATTGAGAGATAGATTTTGGTATTGATTTATTTCCAGATACCCATCCTATTTCTATTTCGCCATATAGGATGGCTCCTGTAGAGCTAAAAGAGTTAAAAGAACAGCTAGAAGATCTTCTAGATAAAGGTTTTATCCGCCCTAGTGTGTCTCCCTAGGGTGCACCTGTACTTTTCGTATGAAAGAAAGATAGTTCCCTTCATATGTGCATAGATTATCGCCAGTTGAATAAGGTTACGATTAAAAATAAATATCCTCTTCCTAGGATTGATGATCTTTTTGATCAACTTCAAGGTGCTAAATGTTTTTCAAAGATAGACCTTCATTTGGGATATCACTTGTTGAAAGTTAGAGAGTCAGATATTCCCAAAACAACTTTCCAAACCAGATACGACCATTATGAATTCTTAGTCATGTCCTTCGGGTTAACTAATGCCCCTGCAGCTTTCATGGATCTAATGAATAGGGTTTTCTATCAGTTTCTGGATCTATTTTTTTATTGTATTCATTGATGACATTTTGGTATATTCTAAAAGTGAGGAGGACCATGCCAATCACCTCCGAATCATCCTTCAGACCCTTAAAGATCATAAGTTGTGTGCAAAATTTTCCAAGTGTGAATTCTGGTTGAATGATATTGCGTTCTTAGGGTATATTATGTCTAGTGAGGGGATTAAGGTTGATCCCCAAAAGATTGAGGCAATGAGAAAATGGCCCAGACCCACAATACAACTGATATTTAGAGCTTTTTAGGTTTGGCGGGTTATTACAGAAGATTCGTCGAGAGTTTTTCTTCCATAGATGCACCACTTACTAAGTTGACTCAGAAAAAGGTAAAGTTTTTGTGGTCTGACTCTTGTGAGAATAATTTTGAGAAGTTGAAAGACAAGTTGACTACTGCTCTTATTTTGACTCTTTCAGAGTATCCAAAAGGTTTGTTGTATACTGTGGTGCATCCCGAGTGGGACTTGGGAGTGTTCTTATACAGCACGGTAAGGTAGTGGCTTATGCATCTAGGCAGTTGAAGGTGCATGAGAAGAACTACCCTACTCATGACTTAGAGTTAGTGGCTGTGGTTTTTGTACTTAAGATCTGGCAGCACTATTTGTATGGGGTAAACGTTCATATATTCACCGACCACAAGAGTTTACAGTATGTTCTCTTGCAGAAAAAATTGAATCTCCGAAAGAGGCACTCAATGGAATTGCTAAAAGACTATGACATGAGCCTGCACTATAATTCGGGAAAGGCGAATGTGGTAGCCTAAGCCCTCAGCGGGTTATCTATGGGCAGTCTTTCTCATGTGGGGAAAGAAAATAGGGAGATGGTGAAGGATATTCACCGACTTAGAAATCTAGGAATGCGAGTTTTGGATTCTGAGGAGGGAGGAGTGGTTGTTTATGAGATAGCTAAATCTTCCCTTTGTGCAGAAGTTAAATAGAAGCAAGTTGAAGATCCCATCTTGATGCAGATCAAGAAAGATATGGGTCAACAAAAGGTAACGTCATTTGAAATTGGCGGTGATGGTATTTTGAGATACCAGGGTAGGTTGTGTGTGCCAGATATAGATGGTCTGAGGAAGAGAATCCTTGACGAAGCTCATACATTGAGGAATGTTGTTTACCCAGGTTCTACTAAGATGTATCAGGATTTGAAAACCATTTATTGGTGGAATAATATGAAGCGTGATGTGGCTAACTATGTTGCCAAGTGTTTGAATTATCAACAAGTTAAAGTAGAACATTTGAGGCTAGGTGGTTCTTCTTAAGAGATAGATTTCCCTTTGTGGAAGTGGGAGATGATTAATATGGACTTCATTACAGGACTTCCGAGGTCCCAAAACCAGTATAATTCCATTTGGTTGATTGTAGATAGGTTGACCAAGTCAGCTCACTTTCTACCTGTCAGGAAAACTTATTTGGGAGAGGATTATGCCAAGCTGTTCATTGCAAAAATAGTTTGTTTGCATGGGGCACCTGTGTCCATCATATCTGGTAGAGGTACACAGTTTTCTTCGCAATTTTAGAGATCGTTTCAAAAGGGTTTAGGTACCCAAGTGAATTTGAGCACGACTTTCCACCCTCAGAAAGATGGGCAAGACGAGCGCACCATCCATACCCTTGAGGATATGTTGAGGGCTTGCGTGATTATTTTAAAGGTAGTTGGGTAGAGCACTTGCCATTGATAGAGTTTGCATATAACAATAGTTTCCATTCCAGTATTAAGATGGCACCATTTAAGGCATTGTATGGGAGAAGATATAGGTCACCAATAGGGTGGTATGAAGTGGGTGAGATGTAGATATTTAGGCTTGATATTGTTTATCAGGCAATGGAGGATGTGAAAGTCATTAGAGAATGACTTAAGACAGCTCAGAGTTATCAGAAATCCTACGCCGATGTTAGGAGAAGAGATCTAGAGTTTGAGGTTGGAGATTGGGTATTTCTCAAGGTTTCTCCCATGAAGGGAGTTATGTTGTAACACCCCATATTCAAGTACATGTATTGGCGTATTTAAGTACGTGTATTGGTCTTATTTATATGGAATTAATTTTTTTATTTTATTATACCGAAATTTGCCCGTCGATGGTTTCATGCAAAGGTTATTGAATAAGATTTCCAACGATATAAAGATTTCCAAAAATGGATAGGTTTCGGATATAATCGAGCACGTTCGAAACTATAAACGGTGGCCGGGATATTTGGGAATAGTAAATGTGCAGGAAAATTTCCTGCACACAAACTACTGAGGCCAGCCGAATTTTGGGTCAACTTTGAATGATCATAACTCCCTTAATATAATGAACTGGGAGAGACGCGACCTATGAAAAGAAATATCTTTGAGTCTTCTTGCCAATTCAATTGGTTTCATCCAAATCCAATGTCTGAGTAAGGAGTTATACTCGTTTAACTTCAGCCTATCAAAATAGACTTTTAGGGTCAACTTCAAACGACCATACCTCCTTGTACAGGACGAACTAGGTGGCCTACTTTATATGAAATGAAATACCTTTGAGTTATCTTTCCAACGATACCAATTTCACCCAAATCCGATATCGAAGCAAAGAGTTATGGTCGATCTACTTTAGCTTATCAAAACAGTCCACCAAA
>NW_025844975.1:0-79 GCF_002878395.1 Capsicum annuum | reverse complement strand
AAACGGTGGCCGGGATATTTGGGAATAGTAAATGTGCAGGAAATTTTCCTGCACATTTACTATTCCCAAATATCCCGGC
>NW_025844974.1:0-5546 GCF_002878395.1 Capsicum annuum | reverse complement strand
CATCAAGTCTTCGTAGACAATTGAAGACACCAGTCATCTCATTAGTCTCCGTAGGCAATTAGAGACAATCATCAACATCAGTCTCCATATACAATTGGAGATGTCATCCATCAGCCTTTATAGACAATTGAAGACGACAATCAACATCATTCTTCGTATACAATCGAAGACATCATCATTCATCACATCAATCTTTATAGATAATCGGAGATGACATTCAACATCAGTCTCCATAAGACAATTGGAGATGACATGCATCAAGTCTTTGTAGACAATTACAGACATCTTTTATTCATCATATAAGTCCACATAAACAATCGGAGAGGACATTCATCCCCAAGTTTTCGTAATCAATCGGAGACATCATTCATCCTCAGGTCCGCGTAGACAATCGGAGATATCATGCATCTCTTCAACTAAAAATATAATTCAAAACAAAAGAGTACTTTTTTTTCAAATCCCACACATCATACACTAGGGTAAATTTTGAGAATCGCCCCAAAATTTTCTATTTTCTCATTTCGAACTACATTGACCTGATTCTCGTGACACTCGAGATATGTAGGAAGATCTATGCAGATTTTGGTCATTACAACCCCATAATCATTATTTCTCCCCGGCAGGTACACAATCTTGCATCCCCAATATCTAACAACTGGATACTGGGGCGATTTCAAAGCGAGCATTAAAAATATGTGAATACTTTTGTTCCCACATAGTCCTCCTCTGAATAATCATTTCATATAATCATTCACCCCTAATAACAAGGCAAGAGACAATCCGCCTATTCTTTTGAACTACACCTGACCTAATCCTTTTTAACTTGAGGTATGTAGGTAACTCTAAATTAGAGTTCGGTCAAATTTTTCTATAACAAAAAAAAAATTGTCAAGTAAAATTGGCTACACGTCAAAGTTTTCATTTGAAGACTTCTACATCGTCCTCAAATGAAAAGGGACAACTGTTGACACCCAATTTTTTGCTCTCCGTTCCTAAAATTAACGTCTTCAGGATTCTTGATCATTAAAGGGCACAAAATATAATTTTTTTTCATCTTTTTTATAATTGTTGACAAATTATTGATAATCATCCTTACTTTAAGATTTTTATCAATTTGTAGTCATATTTTTAATTTTCATAATCTATTAATAATCCTCCTTATAATAGGATTACTATCAATTCATTATCGTTTTTAACATTTTATAATTATTTGCACACGTACACGACATGACATCACATTTTTATAGTATTTTTCATATTAAATTACATTTTTTTTTTAATATTTTCAACATCCTTTACATTTTTCATAATTACATATCAATACCTGCATTTTGTATATTTTTACGGTCCGCAAATGCTAAGTCGGATCAATTATTTTTATACAATATAATAATTCAATGTCTTGTTGCATTCGACGACCACACAATAATGTCTTGTCACATCGGACAATGACTACACAACGATGTCTTTTCACATCCGACAATGACTACACATAATGTCTTGTCATATCTGACAATGACAACTCAATGACACTACCCTTTGGACAATAACTCTATCAATTGGTTAAAAGGATGAACATCCTTTGGTCAATATTCTAAGAACTAAAGGATGTGCTATTATAAAAAGAAGGGACACCCCTTTATCCATTGGACAATAGAGAGTGCCCAATTTTATTATAAATAGGCAAGAGTGGAAGACAATTTTATTCATCTTTTCTCTCTACACATACATTTTCATACACCCAAAAATATTTTTTTTCTCTCTCAAATACATACACAAAAATACAAGAAAAAATATTTTCTTATTTTTCATTTTCACTCCCAAAAATACTCAAAATACACAAATGCATATGCACATTTTTTAATCACACACACATTATGTTCTTTTTTCTCCCCTCTCTCAAGAATAAACAAATAAACACAAATTTTTCCTCCTTTTTTCTCTCACAAACATACAAAAAATATACATATACACATAAAAATAAATTAAATTTCTGCTCCCTATTTTGGTAAAATTCCATCATTTTTACTA
Organism: Capsicum annuum; assembly: GCF_002878395.1. NCBI lineage: Eukaryota > Viridiplantae > Streptophyta > Magnoliopsida > Solanales > Solanaceae > Capsicum > Capsicum annuum. Next base: position 3,515 of record NW_025844974.1, on the reverse strand, counting down.
GGGATTATGTTGGTTACATTATATATATATATATATATATATTTCCTATTCATATTTTCTTATTGTTCATGGCCGAAATTTTGTGTCCCAGTGACTTTCTTTCCTTTACCCATTTCCATCAATCTTCATTCTATTTTTTTAAGGATTTTGTTGGTTGATATTTTATGTGAATTTATTCTCGTATTTCTTTGTTTATGGATGCTTAATGATGGTTATTGTCACTTCACAGTGAATGTTCATATTTTTCAATCATGTTTGAACTATTTCTATTTTATTCCATTACTTTGTTACACAATTAGAAATTTTACTCTATTTTTTAGTTTTATTTTCAATTAATTCATCATGGCTACATCATTTTTATTCATTAACTTTGAACTTTTTGTCATTTTATTATGTTAATCTTTGATGATCGTTTGAGTTACTATGCATGATTTTGTTATGCGTTCAGTGACTTTATTAATTTTTCATCATTTTTCATTGTTATTAAATACCATTAATTAATTGACCAATGACATTATCTTTCCGTCGGATACTTGAGGCCACCCCGTAACAAAAGACGGATTTTTATTTCTCAAAGTTTACTTATTTACATAAAAAATAAATGCTTGGCCAATGAAATTGTCTCTCCGTCTGGATATTTGAGGCTACCCCAATACAAAAGACGGATCTCTACTTTTCAAGTTATTTGCTTTATATAAATAGACACACGGCCGATGAAATTATCTCTCCATCGGATACTTGAGGCCACTCCATTACAAATGATGGACTTTATTTTCAAAATATTACTATTTTATATTAAAAAAAATACTTGGCCGATGAAGAAATTTCCGTCGATTTTTGAGGCCTCCGTAAATAAAAGATGGATATTACGTATACAAATACGTAACAAAAATAAATAAATTCGGGCAATGAAGAGATCTTTACAATTTCACAGCAACACAAAGGGTTTTATGATTCGTATCTTGGCAAGGCGATTTAGGATGGCCGATTAATCGAGCAACCACTTCGTAGCCATGGCGTATCTGAAATCTAATTCGAGCCCACACTTTGATAAAACATTTCTATTTTTATGTATATATGCACACATTTCTAGTTTATTTTACTTTGTTACTAACATGTTTGTACATTTTTTTCGAGATTGTTTGTCGGAAAATGACATTCAGAAAAAGAATCTTTTATTTGTATTATTTTCTTACATTTCAAAGATAGTGAAAACTTTACCTTTTGGGGTGTTGGTCGGGAGTATTCTTTATCTACATAATACGCGTTTAGGCAAACCTTAGGCCTTTAATATTTAGAAAAAAGAATTAAGTTAATCAAGTAATTCACATATTATGTAGTTTTTTCTTCTCAAATAGATCTTTACTTTTCTCTGTAACTTTAATCAAGTAAAAATATTACTTGTAAATACTTTTCCTTTTCATGGCACATCAAAATACATTTCTTTTCATATGTCACAAAATACTTTCTTTTTCACATGTAATTTATACATTTTTATACGTATCTTTTACATGTTCTTATAACAATAGATTTTATTTGTATATTTAATATACATATACTTTTACATAGTTTTACATTTGTATTTTTTTGAAAGAATTATTTTATATTTAATACACATGCACTTTTACATTATTTTAAATATTCATACCTCCTCCCTCATTGATAAGTTTAGTCTAGCTGGGTACCATATTTGTGGATCCTGAAGGGTGCTTAACCCCTTCCCTTCGGGATAATTTTAACCCTTACGTAGAATCTCAATTATTTTTTCGCAGACTAAAAACATCAAACATACATGTTAATAAATAAAAAGGTTTCCTTATTTTTCTTTAAAACTAGGTGGCGACTCTGTACAAATTTCAATTCTTTTAGAGTCCAATAAGTCATGTTTTGTTTAAAATCGGCAAAAACAGGGCATGACAACTAAGAAATCTAAAATTTGAGCTTAAAAATTATCGGTGAACAGTAAAAACGTGATGACATGGCAACCCTCAATTTGTCACGGTTTTGTGAAGTTTTATTGTCTAGGGTTCAAGTCTTGACCAATTTTTGATATGGATTGGTGGAGTTGTTTAAGGAGGGAAAGAATAAGTCTTGGAACTCTTTTTCAACTCAAGTTTTAAGACTTGGACTTTTGTAGTATTTTCCTTTAAAACAAGACCCTCAAAACATGGAAGTTGGTTGGAAAAGGGTTGTAAAGTCTTTGAGTGGTTGGAAGTGGTGGTAAAAGCTTTTGATGACTAACAAATACTACACCTCCTTCCTTCACCCTCTTAGATCTAACATCCACTTTTATTTCAATAAAAGATGACAATTGGTGAAGAACATCAAGAACACCAAAAATACAAACTTTTGAATCTGGGAGTCTAAGGTTCAAGTTGGTCTCACACTTCAATCAACACTTTGTCAAGTTCTACCTTTCAACAACTTTAACAAGAAGTTATTAAGCCACCAATTCACAACAATAAAATAATGCCAAGGTTAAGAACTCAACAACAACACCACCAACCTTCAACAATAAGGATCAACACATGGCCATTTCAAGTTCACAACAACAATGTCAATAAGCTCAACCTTTAGATCTAGACACTTTTAGTGTTGGTGAGAAAGAACCAACACTAGAAACACACTAGACAAACAAAAGAACTACAAGATCTAGTCAAGAAAAATAAGAAAATCTCGGCCTAGACAACAACACAACACAATTTTTGGTCAAGAACACAAAAATGGACAGATTGCTATTTTCTGGAATTTTTTAGTTTTTATCAACCCTTTTGTTTTACTAATCAAACCCAAGATTGGCTTTGTGGGAACAAAAACCAGCCTTGCTCTGATGCCAAATGAGACGGAACAAACAAGAGAACACGAAATCATACCCCAAAATAGTCCACAAATCACAACAAATCGTGGACCAAATGGGGACCTCTCTCGAATTCACTTTCTAGAACAAGAAAGAAGAGGATACAAGGTGTTAATACACCAAAACAGCAAGCCAACAATAAGTTTAGCAACACAAGATGAAGCTCCACAATATTACAATAGCAACAAGAACAAACGGGGTACATTAACAACACAAGAAACCGAAACTAAAACAAGATAGATAGTTAGACAAGTGTTGATGGAGTCTTAACAACCCAAGAGCATATTCCACTCTTGGACCTTTAACACTTCACACAACAAATACCTAACTCTTACAATTGACACAAGAGAGGCGTCCACCACCCAAGCACCAACGTATCAAGCAAAATGCAACACATAAGAGAATCCATCCTTATGTTATTCCCTAGTTACGGTTGTGGACTCTCTCTCTGTAAGAGGAGTGTTCTTTCTTCAACATTCATAAAAACTACCAACTAAAATCCTACAATGTTCAATTCATATTATATTACAAAATAAAATACAAAATACTAAAAGACCTTTTAATGAAAAGGGCTCCAAAAACAGCCCATGGAGTGTTCTTGGGACGGTTTTGGGCATCCTTCACACTTAGGCTAGTGCACTCTTTAGGTGGTCTTCAA
>NW_025844973.1:798-1936 GCF_002878395.1 Capsicum annuum | reverse complement strand
TTAGGCTTATGCCCCTGGGATACCACCCGATAAGAGAGAACTTCCATCACTTAGTTTAATTAATCTTTGAGATTGTTATTTCGGTCGCCACCGCATTTTTGATACTTTGAAATAATGATACATAAATAAGTGACATATAAATAGACCATCAATGCAATAACAATGAAGTAAGAACTCATTGGCACATCAATGAAGTGTTTTGGAGTCATCAATGCCATAACAATAAAGTAGGAACTTATTGGTATATCAATGAAATGTTTTGGAGTCATTAATAGCAAATAGATCTTGTTTGAGTAACCGGATACCTTCTAACATTCATTAGTGCAATAAACATGTAATATTTGGAAAACAAGTAAGTATTGGAATGTCTTGACATCTTGTAGGGTGGAAACAAGTTCATTGGTAACGTAGGACATCATACAAAACCATTATGGATCATGTGTTACTGAATAACTTTGGAAACTTTCTTAATAGAACAATTGTTCACTTTCATGCCAAGGATATGGTTTAGAGTATGCTTTACATACCTGACTGTCAACCTTCACTACTATTCCCAAATGGACTTCCCTTCTTTTCGGATTACTTATCTACAATGAACATATATAGCAATCTAGTATTAGCGACCAAACGTCACAATTCAATTATTTGAATTCACCAAACTAGTGGTTAAGTAGTATGCCTTAATTACACCATAAAGGGTGTCACTTTAACCCTCTTATACTCTAATTACATTCATATGCCATGCATATTCATGCAACATCCTCCAATATCAAGTTTGGATCCATTTATCCTTCCAACCAATCCATTAAACCAAATTGAGCCATAGAAATAAATAATCTTCAATTCAATAGTATATCACCATATCCACCTTCCATAACTCAATTACCATATCCACCTTCCACAATTCAATACAACCAAACTATGCAAAATAGTCCATCACCTTATTTTCATCACCTTTCAATAACAACCAATACATATAATCCTCTATCACACATATACATAATGAAAAGAACAAAGGCAAACAATATTCATACCTTATCATTCACCTCTTGATTATGCAATCCTTTTTGCACAAATAATAGGTGCCGTTTGAAGCTCTCGAGATGACAAATGCAGTTATCAGATTACTTTGGAATTT
>NW_025844973.1:0-698 GCF_002878395.1 Capsicum annuum | reverse complement strand
AATTGATGATGAAAATGAGTTTTTGAACTCATATACATGTATATATACACATATTCCCGTCCATAATATAATAGGAAGTGACCAAAATGCCTTTAAAATTTAAATAATGTCAAATCTGTCCTTTGGTGGACTGTTTTGATAAGCTAAAGTAGATCGACCATAACTCTTTGCTCCGATATCGGATTCGGGTGAAATTGGTATCATTGGAAGGATAATTCAAAGGGCTTTAATTTCATATAAAGTAGGCCACCCAGTTCATCTTGTACAAGGAGTTATAGTCGTTTGAAGTTGACCCTAAAAATTCGGCTGGCCTCAGTAGTTTGTGTGCAGGAAATTTTCTTGCACATTTACTATTCCCAGATATCCCGACCACCATTTTATAGTTTCGAACGTGCTCGATTATATCCGAACCTATCCATTTTTGGAAATCTTTATATCGTTGGAAAGATTATTCAATAACTTTCGCATGGAACCATCGACAGGCAAATTCCAGTATAAATAAAATAAAAAATTAATTCCATACAAATAAGACCAATACACGTACTTGAATACGCCAATACACGTACTTGAATACGGGGTGTTACATCCTTCCCCCCTTTAGGACATTCGTCATCAAATGTTAGCGTAGTTATTCAACCGAAACAAGTTCAAGTCCATCATTAACATTCACATCATCACATAAATACTATGCATATATA
>NW_025844972.1:0-2933 GCF_002878395.1 Capsicum annuum | reverse complement strand
ATGTTGATATATATACTGACCATAAGAGCTTGCAATATATTTCTAATAAAAAAGATCTAAATTTAAGGCAGCGGAGATGGCTTGAACTATTAAAGGACTACGATGTTGATATCTTGTACCATCCAGGGAAAGCAAATGTGGTAGCTGATGCATTAAGTCGTAAGGCTATGATGGCGCCTATAGAAAGGCAAGGGATGGTTAAAGATCTTCACCATTTAGCTAGTTTGGGAGTTCGCCTTCTTGAAACTCCGAATAAAGAGCTTATCGTACATAATGCTGCGGAATCTTCATTAGTAGCTGAAGTGAAAGAGAAGCAAAATGCAGATCCTATTTTATTACAGCTGAAGGAGAATGTTCAGAGTGGTACGACCAAGGCATTTGAGCTTACGCGAGAAGGAGTACTTCAGTGCCAAAATCGATTGTGTGTGCCGAATGTAGACGGGCTAAGAAAGAAGATTATGACAGAGGTATATTTTTCAAGGTATTCCATTCATCTAGGATCAACCAAAATGTATCAAGATTTGAAAGGTATGTATTGGTGGAATGACATGAAGAAGAGCATTGCAGAATTTGTAGCTGAATGTCCAAATTGTCAAAGAGTTAAAGTTGAGCACCAAAAACCCGGCGGTTATATGCAATGCATTGATCTTCCAAGCTGGAAGTGGGACATGATCAACATGGATTTCGTTATTAGTTTGCCTCGTACATCCCGGAAGTTTGATTCTATATGGGTGATTGTTGATAGGCTTACCAAATCCGTATATTTCCGACCAGTTTGGACCACTTACACAGTTGAAGAGTATGCGAAGCTGTACATTAAAGAGATAGTCCGATTACATGGAGTGCCAATCTCTATTATATCAGATCGGGAACCCAATTTACCGCAATTTTTTGGAAATTTTTTCAGAGGTGTTTGGGAACACAAATGAAGTTGAGTATAGCTTTTCACTCTCAAACAGATGGACAAGAAGAACGTACCATCCAAACACTTGAAGATATGCTACGAGCTTGTATAATAGATTTTAAGGGCAACTAGGATAATCATTTACCTCTTATTGAGTTTGCCTATAATAATAGCTATCATTCAAGTATCAAAATGGCACCATGTGATGCTTTATATGGAAGGAAGTGTAGATCACCAATAGGATGGTTCAAAGTGGGTGGAACTCTTTTGTTCGGACCGGATCTTGTTTATCAAGACATAGAGAAGGTTAAAGTAATTCAGCAACGACTGAAAACAGCCTAAAGTCGACACAAGTCATATGCAGATAGTAGAAGAAGAGGGCTAGAGTTTTCTATAGGTGATTGGGTATTTTTGAAGGTATCACCAATAAAAGGGGTAATGAGATTTGGCAAGAAACGTAAGTTGAGTCCATGTTATATAGGCCCATATAAGATCACTCGAAGGTTTGGACAAGTAGCATATGAATTAGAGCTACCCGAAGATCTCTCATCAGTACATCCGGTATTTCATGTGTCAATGCTTCGAAAGTGCATCGGAGATCCATCACATATCAGTTCTACTGAGGATGTGCAAGTTGCAGAAGATCTTACCTATGAGGAAGTGCCTATTGCTATTCTAGATTGCCAAGTAAAGAACATGAGAAATAAAGAGATAGCATCGGTGAAAGTACGTTGGAGAAATCGTCAAAGGGAAGAGATTACATGGGAAGCTGAGGAAGCAATGAAATCTCAGTACCCTCATTTGTTCAAAGATGAAGAGGAAGTTCAAGAAACGGAGTTAGAACATTAACAAGTAAGTTATTTTTATATATGCATAGTATTTATGTGATGATGTGAATGTTAATGATGGACTTGAACTTGTTTTGGTTGAATAACTACGCTAATATTCGAGGACGAATGCTCTAAAGGGGGGAAGGATGTAACACCCCGTATTCAAGTATATTGGCGTATTCAAGTACGTGTATTGGTCTTATTTATATGGAATTAATTTCTTTATTTTATTTATACCGGAATTTTCCCTTCGATGGTTCCATGCGAAGGTTATTGAATAAGCTTTCCAACGATATAAAGATTTCCAAAAACGGATAGGTTTCGGATATAATCGAGCACGTTCGAAACTATAAAACGGTGGCTGGGATATTGGGAATAGTAAATGTGCAGAAAATTTCCTGCACACAAACTACTGAGGCCAGCCAATTTTTTGGGTCAGCTTTGAATGATCATAACTCCCTTAATATAATAAAATGGGAGAGCTGCAACCTATGAAAAGAAAGATCTTTGAGTCTTCTTTCCAATGCAATTGGTTTCATCCAAATCCAACGTCTGAGCAAGGACTTATACTCGTTTTACTTCAGCCTCTCAAAACAGATTTTTAGGATCAATTTCAAACGATCATAACTCCTTGTACAGGACGAACTGGGTGGCCTACTTAAATGAAATGAAATCCCTTTGAATTATCTTTCCAACGATACCAACTTCACCCAAATCCGATATCGTAGCAAAGAGTTATGGTCGATCTACTTTAGCTTCTCAAAATAGTCTACCAAAGGACAGATTTGACATTATTTAAATTTTAAAGGCACTTTGGTCATTCCCTATGATATTATGGACGGGAATATGTGTACATATACATGTATATGAGTTCAAAAACACATTTTCATCATCAATCATTGAGAAAGAACAAACCCTAGCCAAATTTGACCTTTAAATTACTTTTGATTCAATCGTTGAAATTCCAAAGTAATCCGATAACTGCGTTTGTCATCTCGAGAGCTTCGAACGACACCTATTATTTGTGCAAAGAGGATTGCATAATCAAGAGGTGAATTCTAAGGTATGAATATTGTTTGCCTTTGTTCTCTTCCGTAAGTATATGTGTGATAGAGGATTATATGTATTGGTTGTTATTGAAAGGTGATGAAAATAGGGTTATGGACTATTTTGCATGGTTTGGTTGTATTGAATTGTGG
>NW_025844971.1:0-1710 GCF_002878395.1 Capsicum annuum | reverse complement strand
ATATAAGTAGTGGCACCATATCTTTAAAGCAAAAATAACTGCTGCCAGCTCAAGATCGTGTGTTGGATAATTTTTCTCATGTGGTCGCAATTGTCTAGAAGCATATGCTATTACCTTACCATGCTGCATCAATTCACATCCTAAACCAATTCTGTAAGCATCACAATACACGGTATACCCTTCGGTGCCTTCCGGAAGTACCAACGCGGGTGTAGAAATCAACTTGTTCTTTAAATCTTGAAAACTCTTCTCACAGGCATCATTCCATTGGAATTTGGATGCTTTATGGGTTAGCTTGGTTAAGGGTGCTGAAATGGAAGAAAAGCCTTAAACAAACCTTCTATAATAACCGGCCAACCCGAGAAAACTACGAATCTTCGTAGGCGTTGTGGGCCTTGGCTAGTTCTTCACAGCTTTTATCTTTTGAGCGTCAACCTTTATCCCTTCACTAGATACAATATGACCCAAAAATGCCACCGACTTTAACCAAAACTCACATATAGACAACTTTGCATAAAGCTTACAATCACGAAGAGTCTGCAATGCCTGTCGTAAGTGATTGGCATGGTCCTCTTCTGATCTAGAATAAACTAGAATATCATCTATAAAAACTATCACAAATACATCCAGGAATGGCTTAAACACCTTATTCATCAAATCCATAAAAGTTGCGGGTGCATTTGTTAGCCCAAATGACATAACTAGAAACTCATAATGACCATACCTTGTTCGGAAAGCTGTTTTGGGTATATCTTTTTCTTTGACCCTCACTTGGTGGTAACCTGACCTCAAATCAATCTTAGAAAAGCACTTGGCGCCTTGTAACTAATCAAATAAATCATCAATTCTTGGGAGAGGATATTTATTCTTAATAGTCACCTTATTCAATTGCCGATAATCAATACACATCCTCAGCGAGCCATCCTTTTTGCGTACAAATAACACTGGTGCTCCCCAAGGGGAAATACTAGGCCTAATGAACCCCTTTTCTAGCAAATCTTTCAATTGCTTTTTCAATTCTCGTTATTCTGCAGGGGCCATTCTATATGGAGGAATGGAGATTGGTTGGGTGACTGGTATTACATCAATACCAAACTCTAATTCTCGTTTAGGAGGCAAACCTAGAAGATCGAGCTGGTGGCTCCTCTTTTGTATCCCTTAATCTAACTAAATGATATATGTATCCCTTGGAAATCATTCTTCTTGCCTTAAAATAAAAAATAAATCTAACTCTTGGAGCACCAATTTCACCTTTCCATCCAAGGACTGATTCATTTTGAAAATGGAAATATACCTTTTCCGTGCAGCAATCAATTGTGGCATAACAAGACGCCAACCAGTCCATACCCATTATAACATCAAAATCTACCATTTCTATCTCCACAAGATCAGCTATCGTATCACGACCACAAACAGTTACTATGCAGTTTTGGTAAACCCTTCTAGCTACAATACATTCCCCAACCGGTGTGGACATTTCAAATGGCATAACTAATAGTTCGGGTATTCTTTTGAACTTTCCAGCAACCAATGGAGTAACATAAGATAATGTAGAACCGGTATCAATTAAGGCATATACATCGTATGAAAAGATAGACAACGTACCCATAACCACATCTGGGGAAGCCTCTAAATTCTATCGATCCGCTAGAGCATACGTACAATTTTGAACCCCGCTAGAACTCGTGGCTCCTCTATCACCTCTAACAC
>NW_025844970.1:0-2916 GCF_002878395.1 Capsicum annuum | reverse complement strand
TCACTTCAGCCCCTGTTTTGACTTTGCCTGATAGTATTGATGGTTTTGTGATGTACTGTGATGCTTAGAGAGTTGGGTTGGGTTGCGTATTGATGCAGAAGGGTAAGGTGATAGCTTATGCTTCTAGACAGTTGAAACTCCATGAGAAAATTACCCCACCCATGACCTTGAGTTGGCTGCTGTTGTGTTTGCTTTGAAAATCTGGAGACACTTTTTGTATGGTGTCCATGTTGATGTTTTCACTAATCATAAGAGTCTACAGTATGTGTTTACCTAGATAGAATTGAATCTTACGCAGAGACGATAGTTAGAATTGTTAAAGGACTATGATATGAGTGTTCTGTACCATCCGTGCAAGGCTAATGTTATGGCGGATGCCCTAAGTAGAGTGTCCATGGGTAGTGCTTTGCATGTGGTAGAAGGTAAGAAAGAGTTGGCTCGTGATGTACATCATTTGGCTATATTGGGGGTTAGGTTGTTTGACTCTGCTGAAAGTAGTATAGGGGTTCAGAGTAATTCCGAATCCTCCTTGGTTTCAGAAGTGAAGGAAAAGCAATACTTAGATGCTAGTTTGGTTAGATTGAAGGAGTCAGTCAAGGACCAAAAAGTAGAGGTTTTCTCCTAATGGGGAGATGGTGTATTGAGATTGCAGGGTAGATTGTGTGTCTCGAATGTTGATGATCTGAGACAGAATTATGGCTGAAGCACACGGGGTGTGATATTCTATTCATCCTGGTGCCACCAAGATGTACCGAGACTTGCGGGAAATCTATTGGTGGAGTGGCATGAAGAAAGATATAGCAGCGTTTGTAGCTAAGTGTGCAACATGCCAACCGGTTAAGGTTGAACACCAAAGACCTGGTGGTATGATGCAAGAGTTTAGTATTCCCACCTGGAAGTGAGAAGAGATAAATATGGACTTCGTGTTTGGTTTACCTCCTTTCCGATGCCATCATGATTCCATTTGGGTTGTGGTTGATAGGTTGAGTAAGTCTGCTCATTTCTTGCCTGTTCATACTTCATATACTGCTGAGGATTATGCTAGATTGTATATCTGAGACCTAGTCAGATTGCATGGAGTTCCCTTGTCTATCATTTCGGATAGGGGTACTCAGTTCACTTCACAATTTTAGAAAGGTTTTTAGAAGGGTCTTGGTACCCAAGTTCTTTTGAAATCTTCTTTTCATCCATAGACCAATGGTCAGGCTGAGCGGACCATCCAGACCTTAGAGAATATGTTGAGAGCTTGTGCACTTGACTTTAAGGGAAGCTGGGATGATCACTAACCGTTGATAGAGTTTGCTTAGAATAATAGTTTCCACTTTAGTATTGGCATGGCTCCATTTGAATTCTTATATGAGAGGAAGTGTAGATCACCCATAGGTTGGTTCAAGGTGGGTGAAGCGACTGTGAGTGGTCCTGATTTTGCATTTGAGGCTATGGAAAAAATTAAGTTGATTAGGGAAAGGTTGAAAACTACGCAGAGTCGTTAGAAGTCCTATGCAGATGTTAGAAGGAGAGACCTTGAGTTTGAAGTTGGTGACCTAGTGTATCTGAAAATTTCACCCATGAGGGGGGTGAAGAGATTCAGAAAGAAGGGGAAGCTTAGTCCCCGTTATGTTGGTCCTTACAAAATTCTTAGCCGTGTTGGTAAGTAGCTTATGAGGTCGAGTTGCCTTCTGAGTTGTCCTCTGTTCATCCAATATTCCATGTCTCCATGCTTAGAAAGCATATTAGCGATGCTGTGGTAGTGGATTCCTCTGTGAGTGCTGACATTCAAGAAAATCTTTTTTTGATGAAATTCCTGTTGAGATTCTTGATTTCAGGTGTTGTGGCGAAACCAATCTGTTGAGGGTGCAACTTGGGAAGCTGAGGCGGATATGCAATCCAAGTACTCGCACCTATTTTCTGTGAACTCCGATCAAGCCGAAGGTACCGTTCTTTCCTAAATCATGCACTTTTGAAAAAATTTGCAGCAGTTCAGCTGTCATTTATTATGTGTTCAGCTGTAGTTTCTTGAATTTATGCATTCTATGTTGCATTCGGAGTGAGAAACGATGTGGTGATGAGTCTAACGAATGGTTTTAGCTGTATTCTCTATTCCCTATCTAATCTTGGCATGTATAGCGTCATTCGAGGATGAATTTTTCCAAGGAGGGGATGATGTAATACCCCGAGAAATTTTTCGTTGAAATTTTATGCGTAAACGAGTTGGGTTCTATCTTCTAGAATTAATTATAAATTTTTCATGCAGAATATATTAGATTATGACCCACCATTCCGTAGATTATTGAATAATCTTTCCAACGATATGTGGATCATCCAAAACGGACACTCGAGCGACGAGTTATGAACATTCCGATTGAACCGTGAATAGTAGTGAACAGTAAAACGTGCAGGAAAAAGTACTGAGGCCTGGCGTATTTTTTCTCCAACTTTAAATGATCATAACTCCTTGTACATAATGATCTGGGTGATCTACTATATATCAATAGAAATCTATTCGAGTCCTCTTTCCAATGAAATTGGTTTCATCCAATTTTTCTATCGGAGCAAAAAGTTATGGTCGATCTACTTCAACCTATCAAAAGCAAATTTTTGGATCAACTTCAAATGATCATAACTCCTCGTACACAATGATCTGGGTGAGATGCTATATATCAATGGAAAGATATGAGAGTCCTGTTTCTAATGACATTAGTTTCATCCAATTTCGATATCGGAGTAAAACAGAATGGTTGATCTACTTCAGACTATCAAAATAGTCCACCAAAGGATAGATTCAAGAATTATTTAATTTTTAGGGGCGTTTTGGTCATTATCCCTCACCTAAAATCCGTCCAAACCCTATATTAAAGCCTATTAAAAGAATTATATGTTATATTTCATCAAACTCCCTCAAAAACAAAACCCTAA
>NW_025844969.1:845-1963 GCF_002878395.1 Capsicum annuum | reverse complement strand
TTTGAAGCCTTATATGGGAGGATGTGTAGATCACCCATAGGTTGGTTCGAGGTGGGTGAAGCGGCCTTGAGTGGTCCTGATTCGGTATTTGAGGCTATGGAAAAAGTTAAGTTGATTAGGGAAATGTTGAAAACTGCGCAGAGTCGTCAGAAGTCATATGTGGATGTTAGAAGGAGAGACCTTGAGTTTGAAGTTGGTGACCTAGTGTATATGAAAATTTCACCCATGAGGGGGGTGAAGAGATTCGGAAAGAAGGGGAAGCTTAGTCCCCGTTATGTTGGTCCTTACAAAATTCTTAGCTGTGTTGTTTAGGTAGCTTATGAGGTCGAGTTGTCTTCTAAGTTGTCCTCTGTTCATCTAATATTCCATGTCTCCCTGCTTAGAAAACATATTAGCGGTGCTGTGGTAGTGGATTCCTCTGTGAGTGCTGACATTCAAGAAAATCTTTCTTTTGATGAGATTCCTGTTGAGATTCTTGATTTCAGTGTCCGAAGACTAAGGAACAAAGAAGTTCCCTTGGTCAAGGTATTGTGGCGAAACCAATCTGTTGAAGGTGCAACTTGGGAAGCTGAGGCGGATATGCGATCCAAGTACCCGCACCTATTTTTTGCGAACTCCGATCAAGCCGAAGGTACCATTCTTTCCTAAATCATGCACTTTTGATAAAAGTTGCAGCAGCTCAGTTGTCATTTATTATGTGTTCAGCTGTAGTTTCTTGAATTTATGCATTCTATGTTCCATTCGGAGTGAGAAACGATGTGGTGATGAGTCTAACGAATGGTTTTAGCTGTATGCTCTATTCCCTATCTAATCTTGGCATGTCTAGCATTATTCGAGGATGAATTTTTCCAAGGGGGGGATGATGTAATACCCCGGGAAATTTTTTGTCGAAATTTTGTGCGTAAATGTGTTGGGTTCTATCTTCTAGAATGAATTATAAATTTTTCATGCGGAATGTCTTAGATTATAAACCACCATTCCATAGAGTATTGAATAAGCTTTCCAACGATATGTGGATCATCCAAAACGGGCACCCGAGCGACGAGTTATGAACATTCCGATCGAACCGTTATAGTAGTAAACAGTAAAACGTGCAGGAAAAAGTACTGAGGCCTGAC
>NW_025844969.1:0-745 GCF_002878395.1 Capsicum annuum | reverse complement strand
AGCGTAAATGTGTTGGGTTCTATCTTCTAGAATGAATTATAAATTTTTCATGCGGAATGTCTTAGATTATAAACCACCATTCCATAGAGTATTGAATAAGCTTTCCAACGATATGTGGATCATCCAAAACGGGCACCCGAGCGACGAGTTATGAACATTCCGATCGAACCGTTATAGTAGTAAACAGTAAAACGTGCAGGAAAAAGTACTGAGGCCTGACGTATTTTTGCTCTAACTTTAAATGATCATAACTCCTTGTACGTAATGATCTGTGTGATCTGCTATATATCAACGGAAAGCTCTACGAGTCCTCTTTCCAATGAAATTGGTTTCATCCAATTTGGTAATCGCAGTAAAACGTTATGGTTGATCTACTTTAGACTATCAATACAGTCCACCAAAGGACAGATTCGAGAATTTTTTTGATATTTAGGGGCATTTTGGTCATTCCCCCTCACCAAAAATCCATCCAAACCCTATATTAAAGCCTATTGGAAGCATTATATGTTATATTTCATCAAATTCCCTCAAAAAGAAAACTCGAAGCTCCTACATCCAACTTTAAGAACCTCCAAAGTTCACCATTAATTCTGCAAATTTATTCAAGATTCCAAGTTCCTAGTTCAAGAACTCCAAGAACCATCATTCAAAGGCACGATTAACATCTCAAAAATGAGTATCGATCTAAAGTTCATCATTCAAGGTATGTGGGGTTTTTCAACAAGAACGAAAGAGAGTTCTTGTT
>NW_025844968.1:0-2711 GCF_002878395.1 Capsicum annuum | reverse complement strand
AAAAACAAGTGAGAAAAGATTTCAAAACTGGCTACCAACTTCTTCAATTGCACAAAGCAAAACAGAAAGGCCAGCACATAAAAGAGGCATGATTGTGAGCTAAAAAAGGGGCATGCAGAAATTTTTGTCAACAGACAAGTCTGGCGACTCATGAAAATACCAAGGTTTAAAGGGTTTATTCACGAAGCATGACAAAGCAGATATGTTGTATTTATTTCAGAGTCACTCATCATCATCTGAGTTTGGGTCAATGACACGACAAAGCAGGGGCAAATGCCAGCAATTTAAAATAAAATAAAGGGAATGAACACTAGAGCAAATGCCTGGAAAGCCAAGTGGTGCAAGTCACCACTAAGTTTTTAACTGACAAATTTTCTTTATTGAAATAGGGGAAAATTCGCTTCACTTAATTCAACTACCATTGGAAATGCACATCCGTGAGATTTTACTTTATGTTCAGGACCCTCCTGAAAAATGGGATTTTACTTCCTGATTAGGCCCCTCTTGAAAAATGGAATTTTACCTTATGTTCAGGACCCTCCTGAAAAATGGGATCTTACCTTTTGTTTAGGACCCTCCTGAAAAATGGGATTTTACTATCTGTTCAGGGCCCTCCTGAAAAATGGGATTTTACTTTCTGCTCAGGACCTTCCTGAAAAATGAGACTTTACTTTCAGTTCAGGACCCTCTTGAAAAATGGGATTTTACTTTCTGTTCAGGACCCTCCTAAAAAATGGGATTTTACGTTCTGTTCAGGACCTTCCTGAAAAATGGAATTTCACTTTCTGTTCAAGACCCTCCTAAAAAATAGGATTTTACTTTCTGTTCAGGACCTTCCTGAAAAATGGGATTTTACTTTCTTTTCAGGACCCTCCTGAAAAAAGGGATTTTACTTTCTCTTCAGGACCCTCCTGAAAAATGGACTTTACTCTCAGTTCAGGACCCTCCTAAAAAATGGGATTTTACTTTCTGCTCAGGACCCTCCTGAAAAATAGGATTTTACTTTCTGTTCAGGACCCTTCTGAATTATGGGAGTTTACTTTATGTTCAGGACCCTCCTGAAAAATGAGATTTTACTTTCTATTCAGGATCCTTTTGAAAAATGAGATTTTACTTTCTGTTCGGGTTCCTCCTAAAAAATGGGACCACTCTTTCAAAAATGAAATACTAACTTATGATAATCCTTGCGTGGGAAATTCGAGCAACATTTGTAAGGAGACACACTTCCTTATTTGGTAAATCCAGCAACATTTGTGAGAAAACACACTTTCTTGTTTGGTAATTCAAGCTGTATTTGTAAGGAGATGCACTTTTTTGTGTGGAAAATTCAAGCAAATATTTTTTAGGAGATGCACTTCCTTGTTTGATAATTCAAGCAACATTTGTTAGGAGACACTTCCTTGTTTGGTAATTCGATTGGCACTCGTAAGGAGACGCACTTCCTTGTTCGGGTAATTCCAGCAACATTTGTAAGGAGACACACTTCCTTGTTTGGCTAATTCCAACAACATTTATAAGGGGACGCACTTCCTTGTTTTGACAATTCAAGCAATATTTGTAAGGAGGCACACTTTCTTATTTTGGTAATTCAAGCAACATTTGTAAGGAGATGCACTTCCTTGTTAGGTAATTCAAGTGACATTTGTAAGAAGATGCACTTCCTTGTTTGGGTAATTCAAACGACATTTGATAAGGAGACGCACTTCCTTGTTTGGGGTAATTCAAGCAACATTTGTAAGGAGACGCACTTCCTTGTTTGAGTAATTCAAGAGGCATTGATAAGGAAATGTACTTCCTTATTTTGATAATTCAAGCAACATTGGTAAGGAGATGCACTTCCTTGATTGGGTAATTCGAATTTTGCTTTTTAGGTGATGCACTTTCTAACTTAAGTCTTGTTTCCTAGAAGATGCACTTTCTAGTCGAGTTATTGCACTTAATCCTTAGGAGACGCACTTCCTTGCTAGTTTTCATTTTTCAGGTGACACACTTTTAAGTTAAACTTGTATCTCTAGAAGACGCACTTTCTAGTTAGAATCCCTCACTTTAATTCTTAGGAGACGCACTTCCTAGTCTTGCTTATTCAATTATACTCTCAAGAGATGCATTTCTTGGTCAGAGACTTGATTCATTATTGCAACATACAAGTAGGTATGATGTGACTCTTTCAAAAGTCTTCTGATGATAAACTGAGGCAAAAATTCAATTTCTATTTTTGAAACTTTGCTTTTCTGGCAAATAAATGGAATTTCTCTTTATAATAATATTTGTTTGGGATAATTTTATTTTTAGTTTTGATGTGATTTCAGGAGCCTGCCCGAAGCACAGGGCGAATAAATTGAAAACTAAGCAACAAGGTGAAGAAATTGAAAGTTAAACAGATTGAAAAATAGCAAGTCAGGAGCCCGCCTATAGAACAGGGTGAAGAAGTTGAAAGCATAGCAACAAGTTGATGAAATAGCAAGTCAGGAACCCACCTGGAGAACAGGGTGAAGAAATTGAAAGGCAAGCAACAAGTTAAAGAAATAGCAACTCAGGAGCCCGCCTGAAGAATAGGGTGATGAAACTCAAGTCAAGAGTCCAAAAGAAGCTGTATAGATAGGATTTTTGTAATTTCATTTATGCTTTAACTTGTAATTTTCATTTTTAATGTAATGACAGAGCCGTGGACCGGAACCTCGATGGAACCTCACTCGACTCTCCAACTCGGT
>NW_025844967.1:0-4769 GCF_002878395.1 Capsicum annuum | reverse complement strand
ACCATAACTCCTTGTACAGGACGAACTAGGTGGCCTACTTTATATAAAATGAAAGCCCTTTGAATTATCCTTCCAATGATACCAATTTCACCCAAATTTGATATCGGAACAAAGAGTTATGGTAGATCTACTTTAGCTTATCAAAACAGTCCACCGAAGGACAGATTTAACATTATTTAAATTTTAAAGGCATTTGGTCTTTTCCTATAATATTATGGACGGGAATATGTGTATATATACATGTATATGAGTTCAAAAACTCATTTTCATCATCAATCATTGAGAAAGAACAAACCCTAGCCAAATTTGACCTCTAAATTACTTTTGATTCAACCATAGAAATTCCAAAGTAATCTGATAACTGCGTTTGTCATCTCGAGAGCTTAGAACGACACCTATTATTTGTGTAAATAGGATTGCAATCAAGAGGTGAATTCTAAGGTATGAATATTGTTTTCCTTTGTTCTTTTCCATAGGTATATGTGTGATAGAGGATTATATGTATTGGTTGTTATTGAAAGGTGATGGAAATAAGGTTATGGATTATTTTGTATGGTTTGGTTATATTGAATTGTGGAAAGTGGATATGGTAATTGAGTTATAGAAGGTTCATATGGTAATTGAGTTATGGAAGGTGGATATGGTGATACACTATTGAATTAATGATTATTTATGTCTAAGGCTCAATTTTTTTTAATGGATTGGTTGGAAAGATAAATGAATCCAAACTTGATATTAGAGGATGTTGTATGAATATGCATGGCATGTGAATGTAATTGGAATATAAGAGGGTTAAAGTGACACCCTTTATGGTGTAATTAAGGCTTACTACTTAACCACTAATTTGGTGAATTCAAATAATTGAATTATGACGTTTGGTTGCTAATACTAGATTGCTATATATGTTCATTGTAGATAAGTAATCCAAAAAGATGGGAAGTCCATTTGGGACTAGTATTGAAGGTTGACAATCAGGTATGTAAAGCATACTCTATATCATATCTTTGGCATGAAAATGAAAAATTGTTCTATTAAGAAGTTTCCAAAGTTATTCAATAACATGTGATCCATAATGGTTTTGTATGATGTCCTACGTTACCAATGAACTTGTTTCCACCCTACAAGATGTCAAGACATTCCAATACTTACTTGTTTTCCAAATCTTACATGTTTATTGCACTAATGAATGTCAGAAGGTATCCGGTTACTCAAATAAGATCCATGTGCTATTAATGACTCCAAAATGTTCCATTGATATACCAATAAGTTTCTACTTTATTGTTATGGCATTGATGACTCCAAAACACTTTATTGATGTACCAATGGGTTCTTACTTCATTGTTATTGCATTGATGGTCTATTTATATGTCTCTTATTGATGTATTATTATTTCAAAGTATCAAAAATGCGGTGGCGACCGAAATAACAATCTCAAAGATTAATTAAACTAAGTGATGGAAGTTCTTTCTTATCGGGTGGTATCTCAGGGGCATAAGCCTATCATGGGTCAATCCCTATTTATGTGTTTATGGGTGGTATCCCAGGGGCATAAGCCCATCATGGGTCGTTCCCTATTTATGTGTTTATTGGTTGTATCCCAGGGGCATAAACCTATTATGGGTCGATCCTAGTTGATATGTACTGGAGGCAACCTAATGGTCACAGTATTGTACATTAATGATTACAAAGATGATAAGAACGAAGGTAAAGTGATTGAATAAATACAATGTACAGGTTGTCACAAGTTCTAGTAAGTGTGGTCCACTCCTATTACGATTTATTCACTTGTTTCTGATTTTTATTGAGCTCCTATATCATATGTGATTATCTACAGCTTTACATACTCAGTACATATTTCATACTGACGTCCCCCATGGGGGACCTGCATTTCATGCTGCAGGCACAGGTACCTTAGCTCATACACTGCACAAGTAGGAGCCAGGATATCCAGGTACTTTTGGAGAGCTCCAATTTGCTTCAGGGCTTTCCGTGTCATATCCAGTCAATTTTGGTATTGTATAGAAGTTAGTTATATGGTGGGGTATATCCTGACCTTAGTTAAACTCTGTGTATTGTCTAAAGGCTTTATAGACCTAATGTACAGTCAAGTTGGTGTTTTGTTAATAGACGTGATGGCTCCAACGGCCAAGTATTGTATATACATATATATGTGTGCTCGAGCTTATACAGGTGATTATTTCCTTTTATATGCGATATGATACTGTCCAAATTTTGGGTTGTCATAGAGGTTTGCATGGGAAGTATAAGGTTATGAGCTGGTTCTCCCGGGCCAGTCTGCCCCAATAGGATTTGAGGTGTGAAAAAAGTGGTATCAGAAAAGTTCATCCTAGTGAGTCTACAAAGTCGTGTCTACGTAGAGTCTTGTTTATCGATGTGTCATGCACCGCATCTATAAATAGGAGGCTATGGATATTTAGGAATTGTTTCTTTTCTTCATGTGTTATATCGTGTGATAGAACCTATATTGTATATGAAGTCATAGTTGACCACTGAATCCATTTATTTATCTTATTATAGTAATGATACCGGTTATCAGATGCAAGAATACCGGCAAACAAGTAGATGTGGCTGCCGGAGAGGGGACTAGTAAGTCACCCACTATACTAGCTAATCAAAGTAAGGCTCTAGCTAAGCATGCATCAGAAACTTCTTCCACTCTGGAAGAAATAAAGGGGAGGAGAACTATATTCCTAGAGACACCTATTAATGCTGCTGATCAAGATCTTAGAAATGCAGTACAACTTTTGACTCGTATAGTTGTTGGGCAAGCTCAAGGGCAAGCCATTTCTACCACGGGTCCTAGTGGTACAGATAAGGTGGATAGCCTTTGAACACAGGATTTTCTTAAGATGGATCCTCCCACTTTTACTGGATCAAATCTTAATAAGGACCCATAAGACTTTATTGATCAAATTCAAAGGGCCTTAGATATTATGCATGTAACGGGTAGAAAGATAGTGGAGTTAGCAGCGTATAGATTCAAAGGGGAGGCTATATATTGGTATGAGGACTGGAAATGATCTAGGGATATTGATGCACCCCCAGCTACTTGGAAGGAGTTCAAAGAGGCATTTCTTGATCATTATCTTTCATTCGATATTCGTCAGGCTCGTGTAGATCATTTTTTAAATCTCGTTAGGGGAATATGAGCATGAGGGAGTACAGTCTCTGATTTAATTCCTTGTCGAGATATGCTCCTAATATTGTAGCTACTATGGATGATAGAGTTCATTAATATATGGATAGGCTGGATCCATATCTGGTTAGAGATTATACTATTGCCTCTTTGAACAAAGATATGGACATAAAGAGGATCCAAGCTTTTGCACAGAAAATGGAAGATCAGAGGCAGAGGAGAAGAACACAAGAATTAGAAAGAGGATATTCCAAGAGGGCCAGATCTATAGGGCAGTTCATGGCATCCCAAGGAGGGTTCAGACCATAATTTTCTGCTAGACCACCTAGGCCATTATCTTCTTATTCTGCTGCTAGTGCCCCACCACAGTTCTAAGGATCCAGAGAAAATCAATTTGGGCACAGAAGTGAGAGTCAGAGTTCACGGATAGTAGGGTACCAAGGGCAAGGGAATATGAGCCAATCGAGACCTCCTTGAGAGCCATGCAATAAATGTGGAAGGTATCATTTGGATGCATGTTGGCTGGGGACCAAAGTTTGCTTTTAGTGCGGTATGTCAATGCATATGATGAGAGAATGCCCACAAAGGGCATAGGAGGTATGGCACAACCTACGGGGTCATTTGTTGCATCATCATCGATGCCTTATTCAGGAAGGGGTGCACAACCAATGGGTCGTGTTAGAGGTGATAAAGGATCCATGAGTTATAGAGGGGCTCAAAATCGTATGTATGCTCTAGCGGATTGATAGAATTTAGAGGCTTCCCCAGATGTTGTTACGGGTATGTTGTCTATCTTTTCATTCGATGTATATACCTTAATTGATCCCGATTCTGCATTATCTTATGTTAATTCATTGGTTGCTGAAAAGTTTGAAAGAATACCCGAACTGTTAGTTAAGCCATTTGAAGTGTCCACACCGGTTGGGGAATTTATTATAGCTAGAAGGATTTACCGAAACTGCATAGTAATTATTTGTGGTCGTGATACGATGGCTGATCTTGTGGAGTTAGAAATGGTAGATTTTGATGTTATAATAGGTATGGACTGGTTGGCGTCTTGTTATGCCACAATTGATTGCTGCACGAAAAAGGTATATTTCCATTTTCTAAATGAATCAGTCCTTGAATGGAAAGGTGAAATTGGTGCGTCAAGAGGTAGATTTATTTCTTATTTTAAGGTAGAAAGAATAATTTCCAATGGATACATATATCATTTAGTTAAAGTAAGGGATACAGAAGCGGAGCCACCAACTCTTTACGCTGTTCCGGTGGTAAATAAATTTTTTGATGTATTTCTTGAAGATCTTCCAGGTTTGCCTCCTGAACGAGAAGTAGAGTTTGGTATTGATGTAATACCAGGCACCCAACCAATATCCATTCCTCCGTATAGAATGGCCCCAGCAAAATTACGAGAATTGAAAGAGCAATTGAAAGATTTAATAGAGAAGGGATTCATAAGGCCTAGTATGTCCCCCTGGGGAGCACCAGTATTATTTGTGCGCAAAAAAGATAGATCGCTGAGGATGTGTATTGATTATCGACAATTGAATAAGGTGACTATTAAGAATAAATATCCTCTCCCAAGAATTTATGATTTATTTGATCAGTTACA
>NW_025844966.1:609-1129 GCF_002878395.1 Capsicum annuum | reverse complement strand
CATATCCAGTCACTTTTGGTATTATATAGAAGTTAGTTATATGGCGGGGTGTGTCCCGACCTTAGTTAAACTCTGTGTATTGTCGAGAGGCTTTGTAGACCTAATGTACAGTCAAGGTGGTGTTTTGTTAATAGACGTGATGGCTCCAACGATCAAGTATTGTATATACATATATACATGTACTCGAGCTTAGACAGGTGATTATTTCCTTTTATATGCGACACGATGCTATCCGAATTTTGGTTTGTCATAGAGGTATGCATGAGAAGTATAAGGTTATGAGCTGGTTGTCCCGGGCCTCCTTTATTATGGGTGCCAGTCCGCCCCAATAGGATTTGAGGCATGACAAAAGTGGTATCAGAGAAGTTCGTCCTAGTGAGTCTACAAAGTCGTGTCTACGTAGAGTTTTGTTTATCGGTATGTTGTGCACCGCATCTATAATCAGGAGGCTATGGACATTTAGGAATTGTTTCTTTTCTTCATGTCTTAGATCGTGCGATAGAGCCTATATTGTATATGA
>NW_025844966.1:0-509 GCF_002878395.1 Capsicum annuum | reverse complement strand
TCATGCCTCAAATCCTATTGGGGCATGACAAAAGTGGTATCAGAGAAGTTCGTCCTAGTGAGTCTACAAAGTCGTGTCTACGTAGAGTTTTGTTTATCGGTATGTTGTGCACCGCATCTATAATCAGGAGGCTATGGACATTTAGGAATTGTTTCTTTTCTTCATGTCTTAGATCGTGCGATAGAGCCTATATTGTATATGAAGTCATAGTTGATCACTGAATCCGTTTGTTTCTTTTATTATAGTAATGATGCCGGTTACCAGAAGCAAGAATACCGGTAAGTAAGTAGATGTGGCTGCCGAAGAGGGGACTAGTAAGTCACCCACTATACCAGATAATCAAAGTGAGGCTCCAGCTGAGGAGAACTATATTCCCAGAGCCACCTATTAATGTTGTTGATTAAGATCTTAAAAATGCAGTGCAACTTTTGACTCGTATAATTGTTGGGCAAGCTGAAGGGAAAGCTATTCCTACCACGGGTCCTAGTGGTACAGATAGGGCGGCTAGC
>NW_025844965.1:0-1742 GCF_002878395.1 Capsicum annuum | reverse complement strand
TAACATGTGATCCATAATGGTTTTGTATGATGTCCGACGTTACCAATGAACTTGTTTCCACCCTACAAGATGTCAAGACATTCCAATACTTACTTGTTTTCCAAATCTTACATGTTTATTGTACTAATGAATGTCAGAAGGTATCCGGTTACTCAAACAAGATCCATGTGCTAGTAATGACTCCAAAATATTTCATTGATATACCAATAAGTTCCTATTTCATTGTTATGGCATTGATGACTCCAAAACACTTCATTGATGTGCCAATGAGTTCTTACTTCATTGTTATTGTATTGATGGTCTATTTATATGTCTCTTACTGATGTATCATTGTTTCAAAGTATCAAAAATGCGGTGGTGACCGAAATAATAATCTCAAAGGTTAATTGAACTAAGTGATGGAAGTTCCCACTTATCGGGTGGTATCCCAGGGGCATAAGCCTATCATGGGTCGATCCCTATTTATGTGTTTATGGATGGTATCCCAGGTGCATAAGCCTATCATGGGTCGATCCCAGTTGATATGTACTGGAGGCAGCCTAATGGTCACAGTACAGTACAGTAATGATTACAAAGATGATAAGAACGAAGGTAAAGTGATTGAATAAATACAATGTACAGGTTGTCACAAGTTTTAGTAAGTGTGGTCCACTCCTATTACGATTTAGTCACTTGTTCCTGATTTCTATTGAGCTCCTATATCATATGTGATTATCTACAGCTTTACATACTCAGTACATATTTTGTACTGACGTCCCCCATGGGGCACTTGCATTTCATGCTGCAGGCACAGGTACCTCAGCTCATACACCACACAAGTAGGAGCCAGGATATCCAGCTGCTTTTGGTGAGCTCTAGTTTGCTTCGGGGCTTCCCGTGTCATATACAGTCACTTTTGGTATTGTATAGAAGTTAGTTATATGGCGGGGTGTGTCCCAACCTTAGTTAAACTCTGTGTATTATCTAGAGGCTTTGTAGACCTAATGTACAGTCAAGGTGGTGTTTTGTTAATAGACGTGATAGATCCAATGGCCAAGTATTGTATATACATATATATGTGTGCTCGAGCTTATACAGGTAATTATTTCCTTTTATATGCGATATGTTGTTCGAATTTCGGGTTGTCATAGAGGTATGCATGAGAAGTATAAGGTTATGAGTTGGTTCTCCCGGGCCTCCTCAGTTACGGGTGCCAGTCCGCCCCAATAGGATTTGAGGCGTGACAGTTAACCACGAGATCACCTGTTAAATCTGTGGCACCATCGTACTGCATTCTCACAGGATAACGATCAATGCTGAATGTTTTGACCAACTCTTCGACGGAAGGGCTATTAGCATTTGGATCATCTCTTTTGAAAGATTCCTCCCCCCGTGTTCAATATCTTCTGTCCTGATTGAGATAACACTTGTAAAGCAATCTCATAGAGTGGTGGATGTAGCTGAGCTGCTGCACTTGTTCCTTTACTGGGACTTGATTCGATTTCTTTTCTTTTGGGAGCCATGTTATCTTAAATTAATAGGAACATAACATAGATTATAATTGATTAATGCATGACAGTAATGTAACAGTTCCAACAGACAACTAATCTGTTGCGCCAGGTATGTTATCTGTTGCAACATATAACCGACCTATTGCAACGGATAAGTAATCTGTGGGAACCATAAAAACAACACTAATCTGTTGCACCTGGTATCTTATCTGATGCAACATATAACTGATCCATTGCAACGGATGAGTAATC
>NW_025844964.1:939-1880 GCF_002878395.1 Capsicum annuum | reverse complement strand
CCCAGGGGCATAAGCCTAGCATGGGTCGATCCCAGTTGATATGTACTGGAGGCAGCCTAATGGTCACAGTACAGTACAGTAATGATTACAAAGATGATAAGAACGAAGGTAAAGTGATTGAATAAATACAATATACAGGTTGTCACAAGTTCTAGTAATTGTGGTCCACTCCTATTACGATTTATTCACTTGTTTCTGATTTCTATTGAGATCCTATATCATATGTGATTATCTACAGCTTTACATACTCAGTACATATTTCGTACTGACGTCCCCCACGGGGGGATCTGCATTTCATGCTGCAGGCACAGGTACCTCAGCTCATACACCGTACAAGTAGGAGCCAGGATATCTAGCTGCTTTTGGTATGCTCCAGTTTGCTTCGGGGCTTTTCGTGTCATATCAAATCACTTTTGGTATTGTGTAGAAGTTAGTTATATGGCGGGGTGTGTCTCGACCTTAGTTAAACTCTGTGTATTGTCTAGAGGCTTTGTAGACCTAATGTACAGTCAAGGTGGTGTTTTGTTAATAGACGTGATGGCTCCAACGGCCAAGTATTGTATATACATATATATGTGTGCTCGAGCTTATACAGGTGATTATTTCCTTTTATATGTGACATGATGCTGTCTGAATTTTGGGTTGTCATAGAGGTATGCATGGGAAGTATAAGGTTATGAGATGGTTCTCCCGGACCTCCTCGGTTACGGGTGCTAATCCGTCCTAATAGGATTTGAGGCGTGACAAAAGTGGTATCAGAGAAGTTCGTCCTAGTGAGTCTACAAAGCCGTGTCTATGTAGAGTCTTGTTTATCAGTGTGTCGTGCACCGCATCGATAAACAGGAGGCTATGGACATTTAGGAATTGTTTCTTTTCTTTATGTCTTAGATCGTGCGATAGAGCCTATATTGTATATGAAGTCATAGTTGACCACAGAATCC
>NW_025844964.1:0-839 GCF_002878395.1 Capsicum annuum | reverse complement strand
TGAGATGGTTCTCCCGGACCTCCTCGGTTACGGGTGCTAATCCGTCCTAATAGGATTTGAGGCGTGACAAAAGTGGTATCAGAGAAGTTCGTCCTAGTGAGTCTACAAAGCCGTGTCTATGTAGAGTCTTGTTTATCAGTGTGTCGTGCACCGCATCGATAAACAGGAGGCTATGGACATTTAGGAATTGTTTCTTTTCTTTATGTCTTAGATCGTGCGATAGAGCCTATATTGTATATGAAGTCATAGTTGACCACTGAATCTGTTTGTTTCTCTTATTATAGTAATGATGCCGGTTATCGAAAGCAAGAATACCGGTAAGCAAGTTGATGTAGCTGCCGGAAAGGGGACTAGTAAGTCACCCACTATACCAGCTAATTAAAGTGAGGCTCCAGCTGAGCATGCATCAGAAACTTTCTCTAGTCCTGAAGAAATAAGGGAGAGGAGAACTATATCCCCAGAGGCACCTATTAATGCTGTTGATCAAGATCTTAGAAATGTAGTGCAACTTTTGACTCGTATAGTTGTTGGTCAAGATCAAGGGCAAGCCATTCCGACTACGGGTTCTAGTGGTACAGATAGGGCGGCTAGCCTTCGAACACAGGATTTTCTTAAGATGGATCCTCCCAATTTTACTGTATCAGATCTTAACAAGGACCCACAGGACTTTATTGATCAAATTCAAAGGGCCTTAGATGTTATCCATGTAACGGGTAGAGAGACAGTAGAGTTAGCGGCGTATAGATTTAAAGGGGAGGCTATATATTGGTATGAAGACTGAAAACGATCTAGGGGTATTGATGCATCCCCAGCTACTTGGAAAGAGTTCAAAGAGGCAT
>NW_025844963.1:0-1282 GCF_002878395.1 Capsicum annuum | reverse complement strand
TAAACATCCAGGTGTGACTAAATCATTGGCTAGCTTATCAATTCAATCCTAGTCACTAGTGGGGTTAGAACAATGGCTTATGATCATCCAATTCTTTTCTTTTGATGGTCAACAAAAACCTCCACCGGGAGAAAATTTTGCCAAACTATTATTGGCTGATTTACTACATTAACTACTTCTATTTGACCCAAAAAGTACAAAATTAATTAATGCCTACTGTACATCAAACTATATTCCAAGTATAGCAGCCAAGAAGTCGCCTGCATCATCAGTTACCAAGTAACCCATGCCATACTCATTTGTTGTTCTGCTATTTTTGATGTTTTGTTTGATCAACAAAGGAAGCAAAAAAATTGCAGCGATATATTGAATGCTCACTCCATAATTACTGCTATTACAACTTTTGTTTTTTTGTTTAACCATCCGGAATTCACTGGTCCGATTAATTTGAATTCATATTCATAGAAAGCCATAGTTTGAAGGTAGAATGATTGGTTTTAAATCAAAGAGGATGACAAGAGTAATAGTAACAACACTCACAAGTGAGCTAGATGATGCTCGACAACTCACCGATCTTGTATTCTTATTTTCAATCTTCATAGCTTTAATATTTCTATCCTTATTTTCGATCTTCATAGCGTCATAGCTTAATATTTGAGTCACATCGTCAAAAGCTACGTGTAAACCGTATACTTCTTTAATCTACTTCTGTGGCTCTCTCTACTCACTATAGCCAGCCAACCTCTTATCCGTCGCGGCCGAGACATCTAGGTATTTACACAAAAAAAAAAAAGAAAAAAAAAGTAAATGTTAAAAAGAATTTATATGACGCACTTTCCTTTTTAGTCAGTTCCAAAAAGAACGACACATTTCTACATTTAGCAACAATTCGACTTTAAAGTATCTGTTTTACCCTTAATTAATAAAACTTGATCTCCATTTGTGAAGCAACAAATGGACCCCACATACGACAATTTCATCAGACGTGTCAAAATCCTATATTTTCAAAATCTCATTAATTTTCTTAATTCCTTACTTCTACTTGATATTTTGTCACTACAAAATCGAATCGGAGCTCCGAAATCCCAGAGGGTAGCGAAAAGTCTGTCAGCGTGATAATTGGCGTGTAGACCTTGACCAAAGCTTGTCATGTCAAAATCAAGATGAGTTTGATTAGTTAAGATAAGAGTAAGATAAGAGTATCACCAGCATAAAACAGAAGGGAAGAAATCACGACCTAGCGTTTTGTCTCTGTTGGGAATTGCACGTGAGGTCTCACGGT
>NW_025844962.1:0-2057 GCF_002878395.1 Capsicum annuum | reverse complement strand
TACTACACAATCTTTATAAACTTTTCTAGCAATAACAGATTCCCCAACCGAGGTAGACACTTCCAACGGCTTATCTAACAATTCGGGTGTTTTTTTGAACTTTCCAGCAACCAAAGGAGTAACATATGATAATGTATAACCCGGATCAATTAAAGCATATACATCAAATGAAAATATGGCCAACATACCCGTAACCACATCTGGGGAATCCTCTAGATTCTGTCGATCCGCTAAAGCATATGTGCGATTTTGAGTCCCGCTGGAACTGACGACTCTTTTTTCATTTCTAGCGTGACCCGCAGGTTGTGTGCCTCTACCAGAATAAGATACCGGTGACGATGATGCAACAGCTGATCCCGAAGGTCGTGCTACGCCACCTGCACCCCTTCGTGGGCATTCTCTCATCATATGCCTCGTCATACCGCACCAAAAACAAACATTTGTTCCCATTCGACATATACCCATATGATACTTTCCGCATCGATTACATAGCTCTCGAGAAGGTCTCGATTGGCTCATGTTCCCTTGCCCATGATAACCCACTTATCGCAAACTATGACCCTCACTTGTTTGCCCAAATTGACTGCCTCTGAACCCCTGATGTTGTGGTGGAGCACTAGCTGCAGAATAAGAAAATAATGGCCTAGGTGGTCTAGCAGAAAATTGAGCTCTAAAACCTCCCTGTGGCGCCATAAACTGCCCTGTAAATCTGGCCCTCTTAGAAGATCCGCTTTCAAATTCCTTTGTTCTTTTTCTTTGCCTCTGATCTTCCATTTTCTGTACAAATGCTTGGATCCTAGCTATATCCATGTCTTTATTCAGTGCAGCAATAGTACAATCCCTAACCAAATACGGATCTAATCCATCCACATACCGATGAACTCTGTCATCCATAGTAACTATAACATTAGGAGCATATCTGGACAAGGAATTAAATCAAAGACTATACTCCCTCACACTTGTATTACCCTGTCGAAGATTTAAGAACTGATCCGCACGGGCCTGACGAGTCTCATATGGAAGATAATAATCAATAAATACCTCTTTGAACTCTTTCGAAGTAGCTGGGGGTGCATCAATGCCCCTTGACCATTTCCAGTCTTCATACTAATATATAGCCTTACCTTTGAATCTATACGTGGCTAACTCCACTGTCTCTCTGCCCGATACATGCATCACCTCTAGGGCCCTTTGGATCTGATCAATAAAGTCCTGCGGATCTTCATTAAGATCGGATCCGGTAAAAGTAGGCGGATCCATCTTAAGAAAATCTTGCGTCTGAAGACTAGCCGCCCTATCAGTACCGCTAGGACCTGCGACAAGAATAGCTTACCCTTGGACTTGACCGGCAATAATCCGGGTCAACAGTTGTACTGCATCCCTCATATCCTGATCAGCAGCATTAACAAGTGGTTCTGTGAATGTGATTTGCCTCCACCTTATTCCATCTGGAGTGGAAGACATTTCAGATACCCGCTCAACTTGAGCTTCACTCTGATTAACTTGTACAGGTGGTGACTTACTAGTCCCTTCTTTGGCAGCTACGTCTACCCGCTCGCTGGTATTCTTACTTCCGGTATCCAGCATTCTTACTGTAATAAGAGAAACAAATGGATTCAGTGGCCAACTATGACTTCGTTTGCTATATAAACTCTATGGCACGATCTATGATCTGAAGAAAAGAAACAATTTCCTACATGTCCATAGCCTCCTGGTAATAGATGTGGTGCACAACACACCAATAAATAAGACTCTACGTAGACACGGCTTTGTAGACTCATTAGGACGAACCTCTCTGATACCACTTTTGTCACGCCCCAAAATCCCATTAGGCCGGACTGGCACCCGAAGCCGAGAAGGCCGGGAGAACCCATTCAGATACCTGTACTTTCACTTACATGTCACCAAAAATTTGGACAGCACTTCGTTGCATATAGAAGGGTCTAATTACCTGTATCAGCACAACACACACAAATATATATATATAATACTTGGCCGTCGGGGCCACCACATATACAATATAACATCACTATATAAACTTCCATGACTTTACCCTT
>NW_025844961.1:0-1564 GCF_002878395.1 Capsicum annuum | reverse complement strand
ATTTGTTGTGAATCGTAACCAATTTCAATCGACCAACGATGTATCCAGGGAATGGAGAATTCGATGTAAAAGTACATCTGATCGATAGTGTCCAATTTGCAAATATGGTCAGAGAGATATAATTCGGTCAAAAATGGAGAGGATTTCTTCCAGGAGTTATATAAGGAAGTATATTCTGTTGGCAAAATTTTTACAGATGGGCCGTGATTAGTCCACCAACGAATGAACCAATTTGGAATAGGTTTCTCAAAAACTTTGGAACAGATTTTGATAAACCAAGTGTGTTTATGTTTGTAATTATTGTAGTATAATACACAGGTAAAGGCTTTAACGTAATCCCAATAGGTGAAATTGGCAATAGTTTGTCCTTGCGGACCCATAGGAAGACTCCGTTGTGTCATAGAGGAAATTCCCCATTCCTCAATAGGGATGAGCTTTTTGATGACTATTTTGGAGTAGCCATGTACTCCAGGGGTGGATTCACCGAGAGGGCTGTGCTCAAAAGTGGCACTGGCGGTGTTAATTAAAATTTGCTCATAATAAGTCCGTGTTTTGTAGGATTCACCTGCCATGTAAACATTAGCGGTTAAATAATTTTTTAAGATTCTCCAAGCTTCTTCGGAGTTTTCTTGTGAGGGGATATGCTGATTTTCTAGATAAATAATGAGTTCCCTTGCTTCGAGCTTCTCATAAGAGGGTTTATCTGTATTTTCAGTAATGATTGATGCAAAGGAATCTGCAGCCTTTTTCTGATCAGATAGATAGGACTTAATCTGCTGGAATAAAGGATGAGTTTCAGGAATATCATCAAGATTAATATTCGGAGTTTGCGACTGTGAGGATGATGCCTCCTGAGAGATTCGGGCATTAACCAAAGTTCGATTCCCATGTTGGAGTACAGGGAAATTAGAACTTGTTGTGCTATAAGCAGAGTTTCTGGTATTACTTCGTGGATAAGAAGGATTTGTTCGTCCTTCATGGTGCAAATATGCAGGATTTTGGTTTCTACCCCGACCTCTTCCTCTGGCGATTTGCCAAGGGGGATCAGCCATACTGCAAAGAAGTATCATTATTTAGTCATTATCAATATCATACCAGTCATTATCAGTGTTTTCAGGGGTGGTATACCACCATAATTCATCATGAATTAGTTGGAACCACCATAGATCATTTAGAACAAGCTGATGAATGAGAGTTTCTAATATCAATTTTTGAATATCTTTAGGTAAAGGAATACTTTGAAGAATTGCAAGAATTGTTTTTTCAGAGAGAAAACGGGTGTAGAAAGTCATATTAAATATTCTCGTGATAAAAAATCAGGTAGCGAATTCTCACTACCCTTTTTATACTGAATTTCGTAATCAAAAGGAGCTAGCTGAGCTTGCCACCTTGCAAAGATTATTTTAGAAGCATCATGTTTAAAGTCTTTATCGAACATGAATTTAACCGATTGAGCATCTGTTCGAATGACAAATTTTTGATTGTAAAGATCATCTTGAAATTTTAAGACACATTTAACAATGGTAAGCATTTCATGAGCAACCGTAGCATATTTTTTCTGGCT
>NW_025844960.1:0-1983 GCF_002878395.1 Capsicum annuum | reverse complement strand
TAATTGTATATTATATATAGATGATATACTATTATATACAAAAACCATAGAAGAACATTTAAAATTATTAGAACAATTTACAGATATAATAGAAAAATTGGGAATAAGTTTAAGTGAAAAGAAAGCTGAAATTATGAAAAGCCAGATAGAATTTTTAGAAATACAAATAGATAAAAGTGGAGTAAAAATGCAACAACATATAGTACAAAAAATAATAAATTAGAAAGAATAATTAGATAAAAAAAGAAATTACAATCATTTTTGAGATTAGTGAACCAAGTAAGGGAATATATACCAAAATTAGCAAAGAATCTAAAGCCTTTACAGAAAAAAATTAAAAAAGGATGTAGAATATAATTATAATGAAGAAGATAAAAAACAAGTCCAGAAAATAAAAACACTTTGTAAGGAATTACCAAAATTACAATTTCCAGACGAAAGTAGAAAATTTATATATATAGTAGAAGCAGATGCTAGTGAATGTAGTTATGGAGGAGTACTTAAATATAGGTACAAAAATGAAAAAATAGAACATCATTGTAGATATTATGTAGGAACGTTTAATGAAATAGAAATAAAATGTGAAATAAATAGAAAAGAATTATGTTCATTATATAAATGTTTATTAGCATTTGAGCCATATATTGTATATAACAAGTTTATTGTACGAATAGATAATATACAGGTACGTTGGTGGCTAACAAAGAAAATACAAAATTCAGTTACAACAAAAGAGATTCGAAAACTAGTATTGAATATATTAAATTTTACATTTACAATTGAAGTAATTAGTACTAACAAAAACGTTATTGCAGATTAAATATCAAGACAAAGATACACAGACTGATATAATAGAAGATGATGCTTTAGAAAAGATATTCAAAACCCTAACTACGCTTTCAATGAAAGTGGATAGTATGGGTAATGAAATAGAAAAGCTAAAGACCAATGAAATTAAACTAAAGTTTGTAGCTATAAATTAGCTAACTCAGCAGTGAGCAGAGCTATGTTGATCGGAAAACATTAAAATTCCAGAGCTAGAAGAAGACGTTGGGATACTCCGTAAAACCCATTACGTTTATCAATCTACAATTGCAGGTACAAGCAAAAGAGTTATTGGACAAAGATACCAGAATATGAACTTAATAAGACATTTGAAAAACCATTTACACCAAAAATACAAAACGACCTCTTGAACATACCCCCACAAATTACAACATATCGAGATAGTCTAAACCAAGATAAAAAAGTTTATAACTATACAGCCCAAAAATACATAGAAAATATCTACCGAGTACAAACTTTTCTAAACCTTAACCTTAGAGCTACAGATATCAAAGAACCCAACACAAACTATGTAACTCAAAGCTTACATGGTCGCAACAAGCTAATTGCACTACCCAAAACCAATCCAAGATTAATAAAAACTTGTTTTGATTATGGATTATTAAATACCATATACACCCAAGATGGAGAAGAACTATCAGCTATGGAAAAATTGCAAAAAATATTCAACACCTATAAAAGAGTAACCAAAGGAAATCTATTTTATATAAAGTGTTATACTGCACCAGCAGAGATATTATACGATGAGATAAAATCAGTTATACAAGTTGTAAAAATAGGATTAACCAGAGATGTGATTATACCAGAAGATATTGTGCAGCATCCAGAGATACCCAGAATCGAGATACCTGATTTTTATGCAAACAAACGACTTATTGGACTAGCTACAATTATTCAAGAATTAGCAAACAATTATACCAATGGAAACCGAATATGGAGCTATTATTCAAGAGACCATCAGATGATTTATTCAAATTCAAAAGAACTATGATAAGCAGATATGGAAGATGTTAGACAATGGATAATGACATTACTTAACCCAGAAAAACAATCTACTGCAAGAGCAATTAAGAGAGAATTTATTTCAGATGGATTATTGACAAGATATTGCAAGATAATTGGACACAAATATCCAGG
>NW_025844959.1:459-1264 GCF_002878395.1 Capsicum annuum | reverse complement strand
GGTATCTCAATTCTGGGTATCTCCGGCTGCTGCGTAATATCTTCTGGTATGATCATATCTCTGGTTAGTCCTATTTTTACAACTTGTATAACTGGTTTTTTTTCGTCGTATAATATCTCTACTGGTGCAGTATAACACTTTATGTAAAATAGATTTCTTTTTGTTATCCTTTTGTAGGTGGTGAATATCTTATGTAATTCTTCCATAGCTGTTAGTTCTTCTCCCTCTTGGGTGTATATGGTGTTTAATAATCCATAGTCAAACCAAGTTTTTACTAGGCTTAGGTTGGTTTTGGTTAGTGCTATTAGCTTGTTATATCCTTGTAATTTTTGGGTTATATAGTTTGTGTTTGGTTCTTTGATATTTGTAGCTCTGGGGTTAAGGTTTAGAAAAGTTTGTACTCTATAGATATTTTCTATGTATTTTTGGGCTGTATAGTGGTAAACTTTTTTATCTTGGTTCAGGCTATCTCGATATGTGGTGATTTGTGGGGGTATGAACAAGGGGTCTTTTTGTCTTTTCGGTATAAATGGTTTCTCAAATATTTTATTTATATTCATGTTCTGGTATCTTGGTCGACTAACTCCTTTGCTTGTACCTGCAGAAGTAGATTGATAAATGTTATGAATTTTATGGAGTGTCCCATCGTCTCCTTCTAGCTCTGGAGCTTTAATGTCTTTCGATAGACATAGCTCTGCACACTGCTAAGTTAGCTGATTTGTAGCTATAGACTTCAGTTTATCTTTATTAGTCTTTAGCTTTTCTATCTCATTACCCATACTGTCCACTTTCAATGAAAGTGGAC
>NW_025844959.1:0-359 GCF_002878395.1 Capsicum annuum | reverse complement strand
ATAGTTGTAAACTTTTTTATCTTGGTTCAGGCTATCTCGGTATGTGGTGATTTGTGGGGGTATGAACAAGGGGTCTTTTTGTGTTTTTGGTATAAATGGTTTCTCAAATATTTTATTTATATTCATGTTCTGGTATCTTGGTCGACTAACTCCTTTTCTTGTACCTGCAGAAGTATATTGATAAATGTTATGGATTTTATGGAGTATCCCATCGTCTCCTTCTAGCTCTGGAACTTTAATGTCTTCCGATAGACATAGCTCTGCATACTGCTGAGTTAGCTGATTTGTAGCTATAGACTTCAGTTTATCTTCATTAGTCTTTAGCTTTTCTATCTCATTACCCATACTGTCCACTTTCA
>NW_025844958.1:0-1246 GCF_002878395.1 Capsicum annuum | reverse complement strand
ATTACTCCGTTGATATCTTCTCGTTGTCGTATCTGCTGCTTTTCCATTATTGCTTCTTATCTTATCTTTCAGCTGGCATGCTTATCTTCTTGATTCTTTTATTCTAGGTGGAATTCTGGAATGATATTATCTTCTCTGTTACATCTTGAACATTGATGGTCTGGATATTTGTGTCCAATTATCTTACAATATCTTGTCAATAATTCATCTGAAATAAATCCTTTCTTAATTGCTCTTGCAGTAGATTATTTTTTGGGTTAAGTAATGTCATTATCCATTGCCTAACATCTTCCATATCTGCTTTTCGTAGTTCTTTTGAATTTGAATAAATCATCTGATGGTCACTCGAATAATAACTCCATATTGGATTTCCATTGGTGTAATTATTTGCTAATTCTTGAATAATTGTAGCTAGTCTAATGAGTCATTTATTTCCGTAGAAATCAGGTATCTCAATTCTGGGTATCTCTGGCTGCTGCGTAATATCTTCCGGTATGATCATATCTCTGGTTAGTCCTATTTTTAAAACTTGTATAACTGGTTTTATTTCGTCGTATAACATCTGTGCTGGTGCAGTATAACACTTTATATAAAATAGATTTCCTTTTGTTATCCTTTTATAGGTGGTGAATATTTTATGTAATTCTTTCATAGCTGTTAGTTTTTCTCCATCTTGGGTGTATATCGTATTTAATAATCCATAGTTAAAACAAGTTTTCACTAGGCTTGGGTTGGTTTTGGGGAGTGCAATTAGCTTGTTATAACCTTGTAATTTTTGGGTTATATAATTTGTGTTTGGTTCTTTGATATTTGTAGCTCTGGGATTAAGGTTTAGGAAAGTTTGTACTCTATAAATATTTTCTATGTATTTTTCGGCTGTATAGTTGTAAACTTTCTTATCTTGGTTCAGACTATCTCGGAATGTGATAATTTGTGGGGGTATGAACAAGGGATCTTTTTGTGTTTTTGGTATAAATGGTTTCTCAAATATCTTATTCATATTCATGTTCTGATATCTTTGTCTACTAACTCCTCTGCTTGTACCTGCAGAAGTAGATTGATAAATGTTGTGGGTTTTATGTAGTGTCCCATCGTCTCCTTCTAGCTCTGAAACTTTAATGTCTTTCGATCGACCTAGCTCTGCACACTGCTGAGTTAGCTGATTTGTAGCCATAGACTTCAGTTTATCTTCATTAGTCTTTAGCTTTTCTATCTCATTACCCATACTGTCCACTTTTATTGAAAG
>NW_025844957.1:757-1378 GCF_002878395.1 Capsicum annuum | reverse complement strand
TAATTGCTCTTGCAGTAGATTATTTTTCTGGGTTAAGTAATGTCATTATCCATTGCCTAACATCTTCCATATCTGCTTATCGTAGTTCTTTTGAATTTGAATAAATCATCTAATGGTCTCTTGAATAATAGCTCCATATTGGATTTCCATTGGTATAATTATTTGCTAATTCTTGAATAATTATAGCTAGTCCAATGAGTCGTTTATTTGCATAGAAATTAGGTATATCAATTCTGGGTATTTTTGGCTGTTGCATAATATCTTCCGGTATAATCATATCTCTGGTTAATCTTATTTTTACCACTTGAATAACTGGTTTTATTTTGTCGTATAATATCTCTGCTGGTGCAGTATAACACTTTATATAAAATAGATTTCCTTTGATTATCCTTTTATAGGTGGTGAATACTTTATGTAATTCTTCCATAGCTGTTAGTTCTTCTCTGTCTTGGGTGTATATGGTATTTAATAATCCATAGTCAAAACAAGTTTTTATTAAGCTTGGGTTGGTTTTGGGTAGTGCAATTAGCTTGTTGTAACCTTGTAATTTTTGGATTATATAATTTGTGTTTGGTTCTTTGATATTTGTAGCTCTGGGGTTAAGGTTTAGGAAAGTTTGTA
>NW_025844957.1:0-657 GCF_002878395.1 Capsicum annuum | reverse complement strand
GCTTTTATTAAGCTTGGGTTGGTTTTGGGTAGTGCAATTAGCTTGTTGTAACCTTGTAATTTTTGGATTATATAATTTGTGTTTGGTTCTTTGATATTTGTAGCTCTGGGGTTAAGGTTTAGGAAAGTTTGTACTCTATAGATATTTTTGGGCTGTATAGTTGTAAACTTTTTTATCTTGGTTCAGACTATCTCGGTATGTGGTAATTTGTGGGGTATGAACAAGGAGTCTTTTTGGTATAAATGGTTTCTCAAATATCTTATTCATATTCATGTTCTGATATCTTTGTCTACTAACTCCTCTGCTTGTACCTGCAGAACTAGATTGATAAGCGTTATGGGTTTTATGGAGTGTCCCATCGTCTTCTTCTAGCTCTGGAACTTTAATGTCTTCCGATCGACATAGCTCTGCACACTGCTGAGTTAGCTGATTTGTAGCTATAGAGTTCAGTTTATCTTCATTAGTCTTTAGCTTTTCTATCTCATTATCCATACTGTCCACTTTCATTAAAAGCGTAGTTAGGGTGTTGAGTATTTTTTCTAGGGTATCTTTTTCTATTATATCAGTCTGTGTAGCTTTGTCTTGATATGTAATCTGCAATAACATTTTTGTTAGTACTAATTACTTCAATTATAAATGTGAAATTTAATATATTCA
>NW_025844956.1:0-1362 GCF_002878395.1 Capsicum annuum | reverse complement strand
TTATCTGTTATTGCTACTAAATAATTCACACTTATTATAAATTTAAATTTTGGTATATTAAATTTTCTTTTATGGTAGTTATTATACTTTTTTCTATAAGTTTTATAATTCTATTATCTGCTAAATATAATTCTATTGGTGTATCTATTCCTTCTCTAAAACATGCTTTTATCAATATCTCTGTTCCTCCAAGGTGTACATATTTTATTAGGTCTTTACTTTTTATATCGTTTATTTCTTTATTAATTATTCTCTTTGTTACTAGTGGTATACTGGCTCTACCTTTTGCATATCTACAGTCTATTACATGTTCCTTTTGGCTTACTACGTAGTATTCTTCCTTTTTTTTACTAAATATATTTTTTATTATTGGTATTTTAAATATTTTTTTCTACACTTAGGTCTAACTCTTTTTCTTTTATTTCGTCAAATATATTGTTATCAAATATTATTTTTTGATCTGTTCCTTCTTCATTTATATATTCTTCCTTTGTTATTATTTTCATATCTTCTTCAGTTATTTGGTTCATTTTTATTTCTTATTCGGTCATCTGATTCATCTAAATCACTCTCTATTTCATTATCTGTTTCATTCTCCGAAATTTCATATATACTATCTTCATTTTCTAATTCGTAATCTATATAATTTATCTGCATAGATTCTGTATTTTCTATTTTTATTTCTGATATTTGTTTCTTTTTTTGAATTTTTTGGTATTTTACAATCTCTAGCTAAATGTCCTATTTTTCCACAATTATAACAAGTACATTCTTTTATAGATTTCTTTTTCCTATATGGTCTTTTATGTTTATAATTTTTTACATAATATCTTTTTCTTGGTTTCTTATATTTATATTTTGATTTTTTATATTTTTTTTATATTTCTTATATCTTTTTCTTTTCTTATAATATCTTTCTTCACATCCAAATTGAGGTATTATTTTATCTTTGCAACATGCTAAATTTCTTATTAATGTTTTTTCCATTTTTATTTCTTCTCTATATTTTTCATATAGATTTCTATACTATTGTTGTAAAAATTTTATTCTTGCTCCTAGGGTATCTACTATTTTTTATTCATCCCAACTTTTTATTATCTTTGAACTAAATGGTTCAAGTAATTTATTAAAATATAATTTCCTTATCTCCTTACTTTCCTCTGTATTATATGTTCCCTTATAGTAGTATTCTTTAAATACGCATGTATATTCATCTATATAGCACATATTACATATTTCTAATTTTAACATTAAATTTCTATTCGTATCTTTTTCTTTATTTTGTTCTTCTTCTTCTGTTGTTATACTGCTAAACTGGAAATAGGAAAATGTAAAGTAGTGAGAGTAAAACATGTACTTGCC
>NW_025844955.1:0-3514 GCF_002878395.1 Capsicum annuum | reverse complement strand
AATTCTTAACTGAGCATAACTGAACTGAATCTGATACTGATCATGTTTCTCAAATGATCTAACTGAGTTACGCTGAGATTACTTAGTTCCATATCTGATGGAAAAGACATCGAATCATAGTATCTGATTAACGATACAGAGCTTGAATAGATTACTCAAATCACTTCTGAAATTAGAATTGAATCACATGAATACTATTAGATCTGACCTGATTACAAGACTAAGGCTAGATTACTAGTGATACAGAGATTTTAGAGATTTCTGAGATTACTGAGCTTTCTTAAGTTCCTCACTTGTCTGAGGATACAGAGTTTTATAGTTCGTTGAGTTCTGAGAATTATGGCTCAACTGGAATTATCAAGAAACTGACACACACTATAGACAACAGCTCGATTATCAGGTATAAATGCCCCCAGGACTTGAAAGCATAAAAGTAAGCATCATCATTCATTCATTATCACAAGCATTCATGCATCATCACAATCATTCAAGCATCTTCACAAGTAATTCCGAAATCATGTCATATGTTCATTTCCACAGTCTTTAAATATCACCTCAAGCATTTAAGGATCTCAAACGTCTATTCATCATCACAGTCGCCAAGGATTCACTTTAAGCATCTCGGAATCATAATAATATAATAATGTAGGGGAAATATGCTACTAGATTGTACTCCCTTCAACAAGGTTTTACCTTAGCTATTTCATACCTATATCGATCTTGACATGTGTTTGGATATCCCATGGCTTGGAGAGACTTCTTACTATCACATCATAACTTACTTGCTAACCACTTGGCATGTATTAAAAGCTTAACATATATCAAGAGCACATAATTGGGAGAATTTACAAGCATCATATCTCGACTTGTTCACTTGGGTCTTTCAACAACCACTAGACATGACCGATTTTATACCTACTTGGGAATTTCATGCTATCTTGGCACATTTCACTTACTAAGGTATTTTATCAAACACTAGGCATGCATGGACTAGCTCACACTTTGGAGTTTCCTATTCAACATACTATAGTACCCCTTATGCTTCACCTAAGCTCTTTATCAAACCTATGGGGAACGTTCTTCACTTATTCAACCATTTCTACACACAAAAGTCATGAACACATCACATGGAAAAACAACTTCAAGAGGGTCCATCACAAACATCACATGAACTCCACATACTAGGGTCAAAGCTCATAAATTTTGTAGGCAAACATAAATCAAAACTCAACAACACATTAAACATCCATTTCAACTCATACAAATCATTAACAACTCATAAACATAAAAATCTTTTAGTTTTAAAAAGGGTTCTTGAGCTTCTTGAATGAAAGGGACCCAAGAATCAACATCTACATACCTTAACCTTTGAAATTGGATGAACTTTAGTGCTTGAAACTTTATCCACACTTGAAATAAATAATTCTTGAAGCCCACACTATGAGGAACTTGATTCTTAAAGAAACCTTGAAGAATTTATGGATGAATTTTGGAAGATTAGGATTCTTGAATGAAACCCTAGATATTCTTGAGAGAATTGGAAAAGAAAATGATTGAATTAGGGTTTGAATGAGGGTTCCTCATATTTATAGAGGCTCAAAAAAGGTGGGAAATTATTAAAATACTCTTGCAAAAACACCCTTGAATTTTTGGAAAAATATACTTAACGTCATCCGTGACAGGCCATCAGGTCCGTGATAGGCCGTCACGAATGGTCGTCACAAAAGGGATCCAAATTCTTGATTTTCTGCCTAGGGCTGATGACAAATGTCATCAGAATGTGACGACATCGTCAAAAAGGTCATCAAAAACGTGATAGCCTATCAGAAACGTCATCATCGTTTTCCAGCTTAACATGCTGGAATAAAATGGGGATAACTCTTTGCTCCGATATCTTTGTGGATTTCTTTCACACTCGAGTTCAAAATAACTCCATTAAGACTAAAAGGTCAAATCATTCAAAATATCTCAAATATTCAACATCAATGTGCTTATAACATACTTTCTCAAAAAACATAATTTCCAATGGGGATTCACGACTCAAATATCAAAATCATGATTAATATCGTTCAAGATTCATGCTTTATATCTCCAAACATGTAAATTCATCTTTCAAAATCATAAACATCAAGATTTCATAATAATCATCATAAGATATGGGTTCATGCTTCAAATTCATAAAAATCAAATAAAAATCATGCCTTTGTAAAGAAAATTACTTTTGGGCACAAGAACAAAAGAGAGTTCTTGTTGAAAAACCACACATACCTTAAAAGATGAAATTTAGATTGATACTCATTTTTGAGATGTTAATTGTTCCTTTGAATGATGGTTCTTAGAGTTCTTGAACTAGGAACTTGGAATCTTGAATAAATTTGTAGAAATGGTGAACTTTGGAGGTTCTTGAAGTTGGATGTAGGAGCTTAAGGTTTTCTTTTTGAGGGAATTTGATGAAATATAACATATAATGCTTCTAATAGGCTTTAATATAGTGTTTGGACCGATTTTGGGTGAGGATTAAATGACCAAAACGCCCCTAAAAATTAAATAATTCTCGAATTTGTCCTTTGGTGGACTGTTTTGATAGTCTGAACTAGATCAACCATAACATTTTACTCCGATATCCAAATTAGATGAAACCAATTTTATTAGAAAGAGGAATATCATATCTTTTCGTTGATATATAGTATCTCACCCAGATCATTTTGTACGAGGAGTAACGCCCCGAAAACGGGTCCTAAAGTGTCACACGGTGCTTGAGGCTACAAGTAGCCCCAAGATAACCCTTTGAACTATTTTCATTCAGTTCAACACAAATCAATGGGGTTTCCATAAGTAACCCTCAAATATCAACAGAGTAATCATCATCAAAGAATAAAAGAATTTTAGAAAGATAACAAAATACGACTTATTAGTCAACTCCCAACATCTATACTAGTCTGACAAGCCTCTAAAAAAATCAATAAAACCAACAAGCCATTTAGACATGCCCCAACTGACTCATACTCAGTTATCAAATGTAAATAATTCCTTGAAACCAACATCAGACATCACGTCCTTGGAACATGAGAACTCACCACAACAAAGAATGTAGAACAACATGCCCGAAGAATTACTGTCAAACTTGGAGCTGAGCACCTGAGCCTATATTCTGAGAAAATGCAGTCCACATCCGAAGATGTGGGTCAGTACCATGGAAAGGAACTGAGTATATGGGGGTGTATAAAGTTTTATAAACATCATCATCATAAATATTTATAAGAAATATGCAGGATGTATGAAAGTCACATAGCCCAAAGAAAATCATCATAGATGAAATAAGTATAATAACACATGTGAGTCATCATATAATTTGTCAATCACTTTCAGTTTATCAAGAATATCAATTCTCATAATGTAAATATCATTTAAATCTTTTGAAAGAATAACTTTCACAATTCCACTTTCAAATCACTTCACCATTCACCATAGACACAAGGAAACACACATACTGGGAGATCCTATAACCGACATA
>NW_025844954.1:0-5325 GCF_002878395.1 Capsicum annuum | reverse complement strand
CGGCAATAATTCAAACTGACCCAATGACCCTACTCCAGCCGCTGACCCGACAACTCTGAACCAACCCATTCGACCTGAATCTGCATTCAACCGCAATGCACCTGCTTAGCAATCTCCTTTTCAAATTTCAAAATTGTACAATTTCGTACATTTACAACTCATCCCTCTTCAAGAATCATTAATTCAAAATTTTCCTTGGAAATTCCAAAAATACCCATGATTTTCATGCTCCCATATCGTTTATTTGGAATTCCCCGATAAATTTTTAAACCACAGCACCCCCGAACCTCGATCCCACCCCCGAAACTGACATGCCCGAACCCCTGGCCCACCCCCAAAATTGTGGGCTATAGCACATCGATTTGGCCTTAAAATGCCCTATTTGCCCTATTTTGCCCGTTTGACCATCCAAATGGCTCTGCCTACCCAAACGGACCATATTAGGACGCTCCTCAATCTTCCTGGCATGCCCCAATTGATTTTTGGCCAATGTAACGCCTGGACCCACCCCCAAAACAGTGGGCTATAGCACACCGATTTAGCCCAAAAATATCCCTGATGATGCTGTTTTGCCCATTTGACCACCCAAATGGCCCTGCCGACCAAAACAACCCACACTAGGATAATTCTCAGCCTCCCTGGCATGTCCCAATCAATTTCCAGCCCATAGCACGCCCGAACCCAAGGCCCACCCTGGAACCGTGGGCTATAGCACATCGATTTGGCCCAAAAATACCCTATTTATAATATTTCGCCCATTTGACCACCCAAATAGGCCCGCCCACCCAAACATACTACAATAGGATGATCTCCAGCCTCCCTGGCATGCCCTAATCAATTTTTGGCCCACATCATGCTTGGACCCCAGGCCCACCCTTGGAACTGCCGACTATAGCACACCAATTTAGCCTAAAAATGCCCCATTTTTATTGTTTTGCTTGTTTGACCACCCAAATAGACCTGCCCATCCAAATGGACCATACTAGGACACTCCCCAGCTTTCCTAGCATACCTCGATCCTACTCTCATAACCGTGAGCTATAGCACACCAATTTTGCTCGAAAATGCCCCATTTTTCCCGTTTTACCACCCAAATGGCCTCGCCCACCCAAACAAACCACACTAGGACATTCTCTCTCCTCCCTAACCCATGGTACACCTGAACCCTAGGCCCACTCCCAGAACCACGAGCTAAAGAACATCGATTTACCCCAAACCCATTTGCACCATTTTTTCTATTTTACCATCCAAATGGCCCTGTCCACCCAAATGACCCACACAAGGTCAATCCACTACCTCTCTGGCATGCCCCGATTGATTTTCGTCCCCCAGCATGCTCGGACCCCGTACCCGCCCCTAGAATCGCAGGCTATAGCACACCGATTTGGCCTAAAAATGCCTTGTTTGTATCATTTTACCCGTTTGACCACCCAAATAGCCTCACCTACCCAAACGAACCATATTAGAATGCACCCCAACCTCTCTGGCATGGCCCAATTAATTTTCAGCCTACAAAATGCCCGAACCTAGGCCCACCCATGGAACTTTAGCCTATAACACACCTATTTGGCCTGAAAATGCTCTATTTGCACTGTTTTACTCATTTGACCACTCAAATGGCGTTGTCCACCCAAACGGACTACACTAGGATGATCTCTATCATCCCTGGCGTGCTATAATTG
The DNA here is from genome assembly GCF_002878395.1 of Capsicum annuum. Classification (NCBI taxonomy): domain Eukaryota; kingdom Viridiplantae; phylum Streptophyta; class Magnoliopsida; order Solanales; family Solanaceae; genus Capsicum; species Capsicum annuum. The sequence goes on along the minus strand of NW_025844954.1, from coordinate 3,643 downwards.
ATTTTCAACCCATGAAACAATCGTAACCTAGGCACACCCCCAGAAACGTGGGCTATAGAGCACCAATTTGGCCTAAAACATCCCCCATTTGCACTGTTTTATCAGTTTGACCAGCCAAATGGCCCCACCCACCTAAACGGACCACTCTAGGATGCTCTCCAGCTACCCTGGTATGCTCCGATCAATTTTTGGCCCACGCCACGCCCGAAGCTTTGGCACCCTCGAAACCATGGGCTATAGCACACCGATTTAGCTCAAAAATGCTCCGTGTGCACCGTTTTGCCCGTTTGAACACCAAATGGACCCGCCAACCCAAACGGACCATAGTAGGATGCTCTCCAACCTCCCTGGCACATGCTGGTTTATTTTTGAGACATAGCACGCTCGAACCGTAGGCCCACCCCCAGAATCATGGCCTATAGCACAGCAATTTAGCCCAAACATGCGATGGTTGCACCGTTTTGCCCGTTTGACCACCCAAATGGCTCCGCCCACCCAAACAGACCACACTAGGATGCTTTACAGCCTCCCTAGCATGCCCCAATCAATTTTTAGCCTGTAGCACACCCGAACCTCGGGCCCACCCCTACAATCGTCCCCTATAGCACATCGATCTATCATGAAAAAAATCCTCGTTGGCGTCTTTTTGCATATTTGACCACCCAAATGGACATGCCTACCCAAATGACCCATACTAGGCCAATCTACAGCCTCCCTAGCATGCCCCGATTGATTTTCAGCCCACAGCACGCCCAGACCCCGAGCCCATCCCTAGAACTATGGGCTATAGCACATCGATTTGGCCGGAAAATGCCCTTTTTGCACCGTTTTGCCCATTTGACCACTCAAATGGCCTCGTCCACCCAAACGGACCATACTAGGATGCTCCCAAGTCTCCTTGGAACTCTATAGTCAATTTTTGGTCTACAACATGCCCGTACCCCTGGCCCACCCCTGGAACTGTGGACTATAGCACACCGATTTAGTCCAAAAATGTCCTATTTTTACCGTTTTGCCCGTTTGACCACCCAAATAGACTCGCCAACCCAAACGAACCACACTAGGATTCCCCCCGACCTCCCTAGCATGCCCCAAGCCTATCCCCGGAATCATGGGCTATAGCACACCAATTTGGGCTGAAAATGCCTCATTTTTACCGTTTTGCCCATTTTACCACCCAAATGGTTGTGTCCACCCAAATGGACTATACTAGGATGCTCTATAGCCTCTCTGGCATGCCCCAATTAATTTTTAACCTACGAAACACCCAAACCCTGGGTCCACCCCCAAAACTATAGGCTATAACACTTAGATTTGTTCCAAAAATGCATCGTTTGCACCATTTTGCCTGTTTTACTATGAAAATGCCCTGCCCACCTAAAAAAACCCATACTAGGTTAATCCCCATCCTGCCTGGCATGCCTCGATCAATTTTTAGCCCCCAGCATGCCCGAACGCCGTGCCTACCTCTAAAACCGTGGGCTATAGCACATAGATTTGGCCCAAAAATACCCAGTTTGCAATGTTTCGTCTATTTGACCACCCAAATGGCCTCACCCCAAAATGGACAACACTAGGACGTTTCTCAGCCTCTTTGGAATGCCCTGAATAATTTTAGCCTGCTACACACTCAGACCCTGGGTTCACCCCTAGAACCGTGGGCTATGGAATATTAATTTTTCTGAAAATATCCCTGTTGATGCCATTTTGACCGTTTGACCACCCAAATAGCCCTGCCGACCCAAACGACCCATACCAGGATGCTCCTCAGCCTCCTTGGCATGCTCCGATCAATATTTTACCCATGATATGCCTGAACCCCTGTCCCACCCCTAGAACTGTGGGCTATAGCGCACTAATTTAGCCCGAAAATGCCCCATTTATACCGTTTTACCCGTTTGATCACACAAATAGCCCAGACCACCCAAACAAACCATATTAGGATGCTTCCCAGGCTCCCTAGAACACCTTGGTTGATCTTCAGCCCACGGCACGCCCGGGCCCCGAGCCCACCCCAGAACTGTGGGCTATAGCACACTATTCTGGAACAAAAATCCCCCGTTTGCACCATTTTTCCATTTGGCCACCTAAATAGACGTCGCCCACCTAAACAAACCACACTAGGATGCTTTCCAGCCTCCCTAGCATGCCCCGGTCAAATTTTGGCCCACTGGGCCCACACCTAAAATCGTGGGAAATAGCACACCAATTTGGTCCAAAAATGCCTCGCTTACACCATTTTTCCTGTCTGACTATCCAAATAGCCTTATCCACCCAAACGGATTACACTAGGATGCTCTCCATCCTCTCTGACATGCCCCAATCACTTTTTGGCTAAGAACGCGCCCATACCCCAGGCCCATCCTTGGAACCGTGGGCTATTGCACATCAATTTAGCCCAAAAATACCCTCGTTGGCATTGTTTTACCCACTTGACCATCCAAATGGCCACGCCAATCAAAACAACCCATACTAGGCCAATCCCCAGACTCCCTGGCATGCCCCAGTTAATATTTGGCCCTTAGCATGCCCGGACCCCAAGCCCACCCCAGAATCGGGGGCTGTAGCACACTAATTTGGCCCATAAATGTCTCATTTTTTTTTTACTTTTACCCATTAAAATGGTTATGGTTAAGTGTTATTACTCACTGAGCTAGCGTCTCACTCCTCGCTATTATTTTTCAGAGAATACAGATGACGGTGAGGATCTCATTGGCTAGAGGATTCGAGTAACATATTCCTGGTGATCCCCGTATTTTTTTGCATTGGCTATAGTTTATTTATTCATTATGTTTTTTCTTTTGAAAACTCTTAGTTTTGCTCCATAGTAATGTCTTTAGAGTTTTGAGTATTCTTTTATTATTTTGAATTTGTGGAGTAATTGACTTCCTTTTATTTTTGGAGATGGATTTCGTATCGATATTGGTGGTGTTGGTGCCTTGTACATGGTTTGTGATGGATTGCGTTGGTGTGATTGGTGTGTTGGTTGTGGTGCTATTGAATTGAGATAGGAAATTTTCCTGATAAGCCCAAAAATAAAGGAAACTCTGCCCGATTTTCTATAGAATTCTGACGAGGCTTGCTTTGGAGTCCTAAACTCCTTAGCGCCGGTCGTAATCCTATTTTGGGTCATGACAAATTTGGTATCAGATCCAGGTTAGGTTAATTTGGTGACTTTGGAGCATACGATAGTAGTAGAATCTCAATTATGGTTATGTTGTCGGCCATTTCTATAATTGTAATTCTGGGAGAGCATGATAGGGTATGTCTTGATATTCTTTCTTATTGTTTAATAGTGTGATGTTTTGGATCAATTAGATGAATCTAACTATCTTATTTTGTTAATCATATGGTGTGTAAAGCATCTACTGGTAGGGGAAGAGGTAGAGCCCCTCAAAGGACTCGAGGTAGGGGTAGTCATGATACCGCAGGTAATAGCACTGCCAATCCAAGAAGTTCAAGAGAGCCTACTCCTGAAAGTAATGATAGTCTACCTCCACCATCTCATAAGGGTAGTACTACTGAGGTACTTGCTTCTATACAAAGAGCTATAAAGGGCTTGGCCGACTGACTGGATAGACAGAAGAGGGGTGGTCAATGCAATTCTGCATAGTTCCAGGCACCTGTTCAGACTTACAACTTT
>NW_025844953.1:0-1271 GCF_002878395.1 Capsicum annuum | reverse complement strand
ATATTTTATGACTAGAATAAATTACGTACCTCACCTACCTACTTATTCTTACAAATACTTACATACCAAACTTACACATCAACAATGATAAATTACGTATATTTAGAATATTGGAAAATGGATATGAAAAATATACAATTAATAGAAAAACTAATGAAAACAAATTTAGAAGAATATATGAGAACTAAAGATATAAAATATATAGAATTCCTTAATGAAAATATAGAGAAATTGTTAAGATTAAAACAAACAACTAATAAATACCGTGATAAAGCAATTACTTACTAGAATTCAATTCCAAGTTTTCCAAGTTATTCGTAGAAACCTAAGCATAATATGGATAATATGACAAGATATATATATCTGATGAAACTAAGATACTAGTTTTATATATCATAAAAGACTTAGAATTAGAAGACATAAAGAAAATAATATGGGAAAAAATATTTGATTATGAAGATGAGTTATTAAGTACTAATTGGATAGAAGATAAATTAGAAAATATAGATTTCTATGGTAGAAATAATTCAGACAGTTATTATTCAGATGGATATTATACAGATTAAAAATGGATATTATACAGATTAAAAATGCTAGAATATATTAATAGAGTTAGAGAAAACAAAGTTGGTTATACGAAGAAATTAATTATAGAAACCAGCTTAGAAAAGGAAGAGAATAATTAAAAGAAAGATTAATTTGGATAAATAAAACCATAAAACAACTAGAATTAAAAGACAGTTTAGAATATGATTTAGACATGGAATTATTCTTAGACGAAAAAGACAGAATAATTAATGAAATAGATAACCTAGAATTTAATATCAGATATAGTACAATTAGAATAAATTATTACAAAGAAATTTGCAATATCACAACTACTTTAGGATAAAATAATAGACTATGAGTATTTAAAATATTGGAGACAAAATATGGAAGAAATAAGATTTACAAAAATACTTATAAAAGAGAATTTAATTGAATATTTTTGAACAAAAGATATAGAATATTTAGAATACCTCCAAAATAATATACAAGAATTACAAAAACTAAGAGAAAAAATTAAAGAATATTACAGTAAAGCATTTAATCAAATACCATCTACTCAACCCCCAAGATATGAACATTAATAAAATTAAAATAAATACACTAAAAATAAAAATATTTAGAGAAGTTAAGAAATATCCACACACAACTAAAAATAGATCCATTAGAGCTATAATAGATCTATTTAAGTTACCCAAGTTATCCGCACCCCCTTACAATTGGTA
>NW_025844952.1:1319-2058 GCF_002878395.1 Capsicum annuum | reverse complement strand
GGATGATCCCCAACCTCCCTGGCATGCCTGGGTCAATTTTTGACCCACAACATTCCCGAACCACGGGCTCACCCCAAAAATCGTGGGCTATAGCACACCAATTTGGCCAGAAAATTCTCCATTCGTGTCGTTTCACCCGTTTGTCCACCCAAATGGCCATCAAAATTTAAACGGACCATACTAAGATGATCCCCTATATCCATGCCATGCCCCAATCAATTTTTAGCCCATGTGTGCCCAAACCTTAGGCACACACCCGAAATCTTGGGCTATAGCGCACCAATTTGGCTCAAAAATGTACCGTTCGTACCGTTTCGCCCATTCGTCCACCCAAATGGCCAAATAAAATTAAACAGACCACAATGGGATGATTTCTAACCTCCCTGGCATTCCCCAATTGATTTTTGTCCCACACAATGCCTGAAACCGTCCCTCAAAACCGTGGGCTATAGCACACCGACTTAGCTCAAAAATTCCTCGTTCGTGCTCTTTCTCTTGTTTGTCCACCCAAATAACCATGAAAATTTAAAAGAATCACACTGAGATAATCGTTATACCTCGGTCAATTTTCAACACACAGCACGCACTGACCCGGGCCCACCCTCAAAACTATGGGCTAAAGCACATCGATTTGGCCTAAAAATGACCCATTCGCGTCGTTTCATCTTTTTGTCCACCCAAATAGCCATAAAAATTTAAACGGACCATATTGGGATAATCCCCAACCTACCTGGCATTG
>NW_025844952.1:0-1219 GCF_002878395.1 Capsicum annuum | reverse complement strand
GACACTGGGATGATCCCTAACCTCCCAGTATACCTCGGTTGATTTTTTTCCCAGAGCACGCTTGGATCCCGAGCTCACCCCCAAAACTGTGGGCTATAGCACACCGATTTATCCCGAAAATGCCTCATTTGCATTATTTTTCCCGTTTGTCCACACAAATAGCCACGAATATCTAAACGGACCACAATGGGATGATCCCCAACCTACCTGGCATACCACAGTCATTTTTTGTCCCACATAACACCCGAAACTCGGCCTCACCCATAAAACTTTGGGCTATAGTACACCACTTTAGCCTGAAAATGCCTCATTTGCGCTGTTTTGCCCGTTTGTCTACCTAAATGGCCATAAAAATTTAAACAGACCACACCGGGATGATCCCCAACCTCCCTGGAATGCCTCAATTAGTTTTTGGACAACAATACACTCGAACCCAAGGCCCACCCCCGAAATCGTGGGCTATGGCAAATCGATTTAGCTTGAAAATGCCCCATTTGTGCAGTTTTGCCCGTTTGTCCATGCAAATGGCCAAGAAAATTTAAATGGACAACACTGGGATGATCCCCAACCTTCCTGGCATGCGTCAGTTGATATTCGACCTATAGTACGCTCGGACCCTGGGCCCACCCCCAAAACCGTGGGCTATAGCATACCGATTTGGCCCGAAATCTCCCCGCTCACACCATTTTGCCTATTTGTCCATCCAAATGGACATGTAAAGTTAAACAAAATATATTTGGATGATCCCCAACCTCCCTGACATGCCTAGATTAAATTTTGGCCCACAACACTCCCAGACCCCGAGCCCTCCCCCAAAACCGTGGGCTATAGCACACCAATTTGGCCTAAAAATGCCTCATTCGTGACGTTTTGCCCATTTGTCCATCCTAATGGCCATGAAAATTTAAACGGACCACACTGAAATAATCCCCAACCTCTCTGACTTGGCAGATCAATTTTCAGCTCACAGCACTCCCAAACCCTGGGCCTACCCTCGAAATTATGGCTATAGCACATCGATTTGGCCCAAAAATGTCCCGTTCGTTTTGTTTTGCCCGTTTGTCCACCCAAATAACAACAAAAATTTAAATGAACCACATCAGGATGATGCCGAACCTCACTGGTATACTTCAGTCAATTTTTTGGCCCACAGCATTCCCGAACCTCAAACCCACCCACAAAACTATGCGCTATAGCACACTAATTTATCCAAAAAAAA
>NW_025844951.1:0-1945 GCF_002878395.1 Capsicum annuum | reverse complement strand
ATCTTCTTCGTTATAATTATATTCTACATCCCTCTTAAATTTTTTCTGTAAAGGCTTTAGATTTTCTGCTAATTTTGGTATATATTCCCTAACTTTGTTTACTAATCCCAAAAATGATTGTATTTTCTTTTTTGTATCTAATTCTTCTTTTGAATTTATTATTTTTTGTACTATATGTTGTTGCATTTTTTCTCCACTTTTATCTATTTGTATTTCTAAAAATTCTATCTGGTTTTTCATAATTTCAGCTTTCTTTTTACTTAAAATTATTCCCAATTTTCTATTATATCTGTAAATTGTTCTGATAATTTTAAATGTTCTTCTTTGATTTTTGTATACAATAGTATATCATCTATAGATACTATACAATTAGGTAATTGTTTAAAATAACTATCCATAAAATGTTGATGTCTACCTGGTGCATTTTTATATCCAAATGGTAGTACATTCCATTCATAAAATTCTTGTGGTACCATAAATGCGGTTAATTCCTTAGATTCTTCTTCTAACTTTAAATGGTAAAATCCTAATTTACAATCAAATTTACTAAAGTAATTATATCCTTGTATTTGTCTTATTTTTAATATCTTATTTGGTATTGGGTAATTATATGTCATAGTTTATGCATTTAAATTTCTATAATCAATAACCATTCTACTTTTTCCTCTTTTTTGTTCACTATGTTTATTTACTATAAATGCTGGACTATTGTGTTTACTATAACTTTTTTGTATATATTGTTTTTCTAATAATTCATCTATATGCATTTTAAATTCTTTTAAATCGTCAGAATTATATGTTAATGGTTTTTGAGTTATTATGCTATTTTTATCTATTAATTCAATTTTTATAGTAGTTTTATGTTTTCTCCATCCTTTTAATGGATTTTCACTATATAATTGTTCTAATTTTTTCTTAATTATTTCTATCTTAATATTGAAAATATAGTTATTTCTTTTTTATTTATTGAAAATACGATCAGTTCTATTGTATCTTCAGTATTTTTTATATTTTTTAATTTTTGTGTAATTTTTCTGTAATACCCCAAAAAATTTTCTTCGTAAAGATTTCGTGAGAAACGTATCGAGTTCTACGCTTTAGAGCAATCCATAAATTTTCTGTGTAGTATTTCTAAGACTTTGACCTACCATTGCGTAGATTATCAAATAATATTTCCAATAATATGTAGATCATCGAAAACGAACACTCGAGCAATGAGTTACGACCATTTCGATCGAACTATGACCATTCCGATCGAACTGTGAACAGTAAAACGTGCAGGAAAAAAAGTATTGAGGCCTGGCTTATTTTTACTCCAACTTTAAACAATCATAATTCCTTGTACATAATGATCTGGGTAATCTACTATATATCAACGGAAAGCTCTACGAGTCCTCTTTCCAATGAAATTGGTTTCATCCAATTTGTCTATTGGAGAAAAAAGTTATGGTCGATCTACTTCATCCTACCAAAAGTGAATTTTTGGGTTAACTCCAAACAATCATAACTCCTCGTACACAATAATCTGGTGATATACTATATATCAATGGAAAGATATGAGAGTCCTCTTTCTAATGAAATTAGTTTCATCCATTTTGGATATCGGAGTAAAACGTTATGGTTGATCTACTTCAGACTATCAAGACAGTCCACCAAAGGACAGATTCGAGAATTATTTGATTTTTAGGGGCGTTTTGGTCATTCCCCCTCACCCAAAATCCGTCCAAACCCTATATTAAAGCCTATTGGAAGCATTGTATGTTATATTTCATCAAATTCCCTCAAAAAAAAAAACCCCTAAGCTCCTACATCCAACTTCAAGAACCTCCAAAGTTCACCATAAATTCTGCAAATTTATTCAAGATTCCAAGTTCCTAGTTTAAGAACTTTAAGAACCTCCAAAGTTCACCATTAACTCTGCAAATTTATTCAAGATTCCAAGTTC
>NW_025844950.1:561-2844 GCF_002878395.1 Capsicum annuum | reverse complement strand
GAAGGGAAGAAAGGCTAAGGTTTACAATATAATCTGAAAAGCATAAAACTAACTAAAACAAGAGTAGGCTATATATACATAGCCAATAACCTAAAGGTCCATAAACTAAAGGCCCAATAACATATGGGCTAACATTAACTTGTAATTTTTATTTTTGATGTAATGACAGAGTCGCGGATCGGAACCTCGATGGAACCTCACTCGACTCTCCAACTCGGTATAGTCCATTTCTCTTCCAACCCTTTGAGATACTTGTGACTTCCTCATGACTTGGGTAGATAGGGTGTCCGATAGTATTCGATTGTCCTTCTTTCTTTTACTCCTCTCTTTAAATAAAGATCGTGACAAAATTCGGTCTCGTTGTTTACTTCTTTATCTGAAAACACTGTGTGTTCACATTCAAAGGGGGCATGATGTAGACACGTAATTTCGTCCCTCCCCAATATCGTTTTACCCATTTTTACCTTATCCCACCCATGTAATTACATCCCACAAACATACAAAAAATAACTCTCAACAAAATCCCTAACAACCTTTTATTCTTTTTAACATCCTAACAACCCCAATTAAAGTAAGACACATTACCCATACCCATACCCCCAACACCCCATACCCACGTGACCCTCTCCCCCTCATATTTCTTGTCCACAAAGGCAAAAAAAGATAAACATTAAAAAGGGGCCCCATTAGGAAACTTCCAGGAGAGGGACAAAAGGATCATTTTTCCATTTTGGCAAAAGAGCATATACATGACATATACAGATTAAAAAAAGGGGGGTTTTCTTCTTTATTGACCAGACCATCCCTTCTTTTTATTTTCTCCATTATCTTCTTTACAAGAAAAGCTCACAAAAAAAACGCTCTTCTTTTCGCCACGAATCTCGCACGCACACACTCACAGTTCACCAGAAAACATGTTCTCTCACTGGAAAACGTACGTACACGAAAGAGGAGAATGATGTGAGAGACACCGAGAGAAGAATTTGATCAGGGATCAAGTTTTTCGGCTACTGTTCACCAAAAATCCTCTCACTAGTTCCGATTCAACTCTATAATCCATTGAAAACTCCCTTTAGACCATATCCATTGCTGAAAACCACGATCAAATTGTTAAAACCAGTCCAAGATTGACCTATTTTGGGTTGATTCCAACTGTTTTGAGTTCAATTTCAGTTTGTTTGAGGGTTGATTCCAGTAAGATTTGAATTGACTTCGGTGGGAAAGTCATAGGCAGATCTCGTCTATTTCGCGTTGCAGGGCGTGTATTGAATACTTTCAGTCACTTTGCGGATTGGTTGTTTGAATCGGATTTTGGGTTTCAATTTCCCAAATGCTAAGCTGGATAGATTTGTCGTTGGGGCTTAAGTCGAGGTTATAGGAGGTGGGTTTTCTTTATCTCGTCGAATAATATTGGTCAAAAAGTGGTTTAAGGTCCATCCCTCAACTCTATATTCTTGTTAATATCTCAAATGTGTTTAATTCTTGTGATTATGTGTGATGTGATCGTAGTTGGTGAGTTTTGTTGACGTTATGATGTCATGATTTTGTGCTTCACGGTGTGTTTTCGATGATACATGGAATGAATAGGAGTAGTAGTTGGTGTAATTGATGAAAAATGAAAGCCAACGTGGGTGGTTGGAATTGACATTGATAAAAGCAATCATTAATTTATTTTGATTCATCAAATGGCGTTGAAATAAATAGGCGAATGTAGGTTGGGTAAGCAAAGTTTAGGACTTGTTGTTTTGTTGAATATTTGAGATTTTGTTAAATAGTTTGATTTTCTCGCACTAAAGTGTATTCATTTGGCCGGGGAATGCCCCGAGGTATTTCTGTTGATTCGTCGGGGAATGCCCCAAAGTATTTTGTACCAGGAGGATGTTCGTAACGAAGGCCCGAGGCAGCGGGTTGGAGTTTAGTTTAGGACTAGCTTAGAATAGAATAGGTTTTACCTTTCCGTATGTTTTTATTTTTGGACTGTATAATTGGACTAAACATTATTATTTTGGATTTGGATTGTTGTTTGACGTGTTTATTGCTTGTTTATGTGTTTTATGTGGTTTATACATTCTTAGTGTCAAAGTTAGCCAATACGTTCCACCAAGCGACCATGGTCGGACACGGGATCGAGGGGTGCCTAACACCTTCCCCTCGATCAATAGAATTCCTTAGCCGGAATCCCTATTCGCAAACCAGTCTTAAAGAGTCAAATTGTTTTGAAAAGGATTTTTCAAAGGTGACTTGGCACACCGGATTATGCCAAGTGGCGACTCTGAATAAAAA
>NW_025844950.1:0-461 GCF_002878395.1 Capsicum annuum | reverse complement strand
AAGGAATTCTATTGATCGAGGGGAAGGTGTTAGGCACCCCTCGATCAATAGAATTCCTTAGCCGGAATCCCTATTCGCAAACCAGTCTTAAAGAGTCAAATTGTTTTGAAAAGGATTTTTCAAAGGTGACTTGGCACACCGGATTATGCCAAGTGGCGACTCTGAATAAAAAATGTAAATAATTCTTTTTCGAAATAAATTTTTATTTTTCGTCACTTTGATAATAAAAACCCTTTCGAACTTAAAATCAAAACTTTCTGGTCGTAAAAGAGGTGTGACACTTTCGGGTTTGAGTTAGGCTTAAGTTTATTTCTCTACATGGTCTAAGAATAGGACTCGTGTCAATTCTTGTTTACGATGTTGGGGCCCATATTAAAATTATGGATGCGCTAGATGTTTAGTCTTGAACGTGAGAAGGGGTGAAAAGCGTTCCACATCTACCCTTCAAGAGATGTATGGTC
>NW_025844949.1:0-1100 GCF_002878395.1 Capsicum annuum | reverse complement strand
GAGGAGAAATCAGGCCCTGTGTAGTTCGAACATATAATGGATTTTTCTGAGTGCATAGTCAACCTTCCTAAAATGGTAGCGAACATTTAGAAAGTTTTAAGAATGATTGCGGACTTTTTTGAGAGAATTGGGAGACCTGGAGCATGTTTGATCGGACTTTTGTATAGTGGGTATATTTCTACTTAAAGGTACTTTTTGAAAAATGAGATTGGATCAATTCGCCTTTGATTCGAACCAAAATAGCACGTGTAAGGACATAAACTAATTATATCACACAAACATATTGTAATAAATATGCATCCTAATTGAGTGACCCTTTTGAGCCAAGGGTTGGTCTAAACCATTTGAAGGAAGTTATATCTTTTAAAACCGATCCATTATCCCCTGAAACCTCCATAGGTATATAATAAGGGAATAAATGCTTACAAAACTTGCACAAAAGGGATACATTCTTTAAGGAAAGAAAAAAAAACATGAAATAAAGAACAATGTCCCGCGTAGGGGATAGTAGCTCCTAGATGTTCCTTCATCAGCCTTCACCCTCTTAGCTTTGTCCACTTCTTGTCATATGAGATATCTGTTGATGATCAAGTGATAAATATGCTCTATACTCATAGGACATTAGTCTGGGAAATCATGCAATCGTCCAAATCGATCAATCATCAATCTCTTGCTTGGCTCGCTTTAATTTTTCCCTCAATTGGTGAATCATTGAGGCATCCTTACACGAAAGCAAACAAAGTTAGCCTTCCCCTACCCCCAAATGATAATGGATTGGATTAAATAACATATATTTATTTTACACCTAAATATGCTTCGTCTTTAATTGACTCATGATCAATAGATGGGCCCAATGCCCCCCGGGTATTGGGTCATCCTAGGCTCATGCCTAAAATAGGGTTTTGGTTTAGCTCTATCCTAGATGTCTAGAGTGGGTTTGGACACAGGTTTCCAAACAGACAACTTGGGTTTGGAAATACGAACAGTGTTCGTCCGCCTAACGTACCGGTAAACCGTCGTATTACCAATATTTGATTTGGAATTTATCAACAGGGGCCGGGACATCCACGAAATTCCAAAATAGTTTAATAATCATCTTG
>NW_025844948.1:0-1137 GCF_002878395.1 Capsicum annuum | reverse complement strand
TCATTATCTTAAAAATTGAAACTAATAATTAAAGAGTTCTAATAGATATATCCTATTTAAAATTTATCTATAGTAAAATTTAAATTTTATAAAATATATTTAAATATAGTTTATTTACATATTAGGGAAAGATAAAAATTATTGATGATTATAATAATAATGATAAATATGCATTTAATTTTAAAAAATGTTTATAAATATTGAAAAAATGATTAAAATATTAATATAACTAATATTAATAATAGTAGTACATACTTACGTAGTAGTACTTTTAGTTATTTTTTAAAACAGGCGTGGTAGTAGTAGTACAGAATAATAATAATAATAATAATAATAATAATAATAATATAATAATAATAATAATAATAATAATAGTAAAAATATAAATAAATACATAAATAAGTAAATAAATTGTAGTAATGGGTAGAACATAGTTATAGTTACAAAAGAAAAAAAAAATTGGAACTTTTCTTTAAAAGAAAATAGTATGTGAATTAATCTTATTGATTTCAAATATTTCTCTTAATTCAAATATATACATTATAAGATAAGTATGTATTTTATTTGAAAAATTATCTATATATATTTAAAAGCAAAACATAAGCAAGACAAGATGCTACTTGGAAATTTTTAAGACAATATTAAAAAATATTTTAAGACAAAGTTAAAAATATTAAAATAAAAATTTTGAATTGAAAAATTCAGTATTTGAATTTGAATAAGTTATCCTTTTATAAAAAATATTTTCATTATCTTAAAAATAGAAACTAATAATTAAAGAGTTCTAATAGATATATACTATTTCAAACTTATCTCTTATAAAATTTAAATATTATAAAATATATTTAAATATAATTTATTTACATATTAGAAAAAGATAAAAATTATTAATGATAATAATAAAAATGATAAATATGCATTTAATTTTAAAAAATATTTATAAATATTAAAAAAAGATTAAAATATTAATATAACTAATATTAATACTAGTAGTACACACTTACGTAGTAGTACTTTTAGTTATTTTTTTAAATAGGCGTGATAGTAGTAGTACTGAATAATAGTAACAACAACAACAACAACAACAACAACAACAACAATAATAATAATAATAATAATAATAATAATAATAATAAT
>NW_025844947.1:0-15027 GCF_002878395.1 Capsicum annuum | reverse complement strand
GGTTATCATTAGTTGAAGATTAGGCAGACAGATATCCCTAAGACTGCCTTTCGAACCCGATATAGTCATTATGAGTTTCTGGTTATGTTATTCGGGTTGACTAATGCTCCAGTTGCATTTATGGATCTCATGAACTGGGTATTCAGATAGTTCTTGGATGTGTTCATCATTGTGTTTATTGATGACATCTTGGTACATTCTAAGAGTGAGAAGAATTATGCCAATCACCTCTGAGTAGTGTTGCAGACTCTTAAAGATCAGCAGTTGTATGCTAAACTCTCTAAGTATGAGTTCTGGTTGAATGTTGTAATCTTTCTTGGTCATATTTTCTCCAGTGAGGGGATCAAGTTGGTTCCATAGAAGGTGAAGGCGGTGAAGAAATAGCCTAAACCCATGACTCCAATCGACATTCGGAGCTTATTGGATTTAGCCGAGTATTATAAGAGGTTTGTAAAGATTTTCTCTTCGATTGCTTCCCTGTTGACTAAGTTGACTCTTAAAAAGGTGAAGTTTCTGTAGTTCGATGCTTGTGATGGTCGTTTTGAGAAGTTAAAGGATAAGTTGATATTTGCACCAGTTTTGACCCTGCCTAAGGGTACTAATGGTTTTGTTGTATATTGTGATTCATCCCGCATGGGGCTGGGTTGTATGTTGATGCATGATAATTCCCAAGCTACACCTTCAATCTAAGATTATGCAGTCGCTATCAAATATAGAAACCCAACAAAGGTTAGGGTCGAATCCTAAGGAAATACATGGAATTGCGTCTTTCAACTGTGGTAATCAATGGGCAAAACTGGAAAGGTAAATGGAGGTTTACAGTATCAATATCCAATAAATAGCAAATATTAACTTTGATTGTAATCAGTCGTCGGTGAATTCTCAACTCCGTAGACTTATCGTGCTTTATTGAACTAACCCGATACTTTGCACACAGAATCTGGTAAGTTATGTACCACAAATCGTCTTTTGGACTTGATGACAGATTTCACCTTTTACCTTTTGAGTCTCAGGATGTTGCCTTCTTAAACCTTATCCTAGATCTCAGTTAACTATTACCTTTTGAGTCTCTAGTTATTAGATGACAGCTAACCATCTTACTTATATAATACCTAGTAGGGTGAATCGACAGTTAAACTATAAATTACTGTTGTAGTTATCTTTTCCTAGTCACTACTCCTCTTTTGGTGTAAGTAGCAATAATCTAGGCGGGATCTTAACGTTTGCAACCACTAAGATATCTATTAAAGTGAAGATAATACAATACATGCATGGGTATCGGTTCAGAACAATGTAGCACTTTCCCTACTTCATCAATCTGCCAGGGGTTTCACAACCCTAGCTAAGGGTTTTTATCCCCTCATAATTGTGAAAGAATCAACAACATTTATGATTGAAAGCATAAGATGAAATCACAATAATCACAACTGAAAACCCCAAAAATTAATTGAATTAATCAACCAAAATCAATACAAGAGAATTTCAAGACTAAAATCAAATCTCGAAATCAAAATATATTTGTAAGTATCAAGAGTGATTGACTTCTACTAAAACACATAACGGCTATTTATAGTACATGAGGAAATCCTAAAATCAAAGCCCGGATGAAAAAGGACAAAAAGGGATCGGTAGCTACCTACCTGTGTCTATATACGGCCTGACCTTGGGCGCATGTGCCACATGCGGCCTGACCCTGGGTGCATGTATACATAGGTGAGTGCCAAAAAAATTTCCTACATCTTCACTTCTGGCACTTACCCTACCCACATGTTGTCCATATGTTCTATATGCGGTACGCATGTTCGCATATGTAAGTGCCAAAAGTTCTTTTTTAGCTCTTTCACTCTCTGGATCTTCAATTCTGATACTGACTTCAGTCACCTATAGACCATATGTTCTACAAGTGATCCATATATAGACATAGGTAAGTGCCAGCTCTTCCAAATCTTGTAGCCAAGCTTCCAAACTTTAAGTTTCAATACATGCTTTGATCGTGTACATCCGAAAAATGTCACAAATACCAAAAAAGTATCACGTAAGTATACAAAAACTCCAATTTTCATATTTTTCTTAAATTTTGCATCCAAAACGTAGTTTCCTACAAAACATACCCAAAACGCATCATATCTAACAAAACAACCTAAGAAACTTATATAATTTCATAGTTTTAAGCGTCGAAAGTGTTATATTTGCTTAGCACATCAACACCCTCAACTTAGAACGTTTACATATCCTCAGGCAACACAACACAATAAAATAAAATTAAACAACACACAATGATTAACTAGGAGAATCTAAGCTATTCAAGGCGGTCAATCAACACTTTAAGCTCAAACCATAATACCCCCTTCCTATCTTAACTTTTCAAAACCAATTATATATAAACATGAAGAACAATAGTGTAACATAATGGGATAAAGGTATGGAACTACATTATCAACAGACAACCATGCATATATACAATTTACACTACCCAAACATATAAATAGCTAGCAATATGACTCATGCGCCCTCACAACAAAGATGTCCCACTCACTCATATGAAATAATACATGTCAATGTAGGGACAGACAGTTAACAGACACGCACACTCAGAAGAGAATTTTCAATCAATGTGCAACAAATACCATAGGGTTGCCCTTATTTTTTTTTGTCTTAGCCTTCAGACAGTCAAGTTATAATCACTATAGGAACTTTCTCGTCTTGTAATATAAACTTGGGGCGATGGTATCGTACATATGGACATATCAAGTGACTAAGTCTCCTTGGCACTAGACTAACTTTGGGGTCCACTCATTAACCATCTTTCTTTTTACTCCACCCTTATTTCTCCCCTTTTATTCTTTATTGCACATTCAGGTTGGGTGTGGTCTTTTCACTTTTTCACAATTTTTTTTTCTTTTTCCACACCCATCCCTACTAACTTTTTCTCTCATTTTACCCTTTTTTATACCCACTTTACATCACACACTCCTATGATAGCCACCCTTAACTTATGTGATTTTCCTGAGTTGAGGTGCATAATGTCCAAGGAGGAATAGGCCAAAATAGGTTATTATGACACAAATAGGAAGGTGAAAGGTAAAAACAAGAGAAACAGGCTATAAGGCTCAAAAAGGGATCAAGGAATACTAATTCACATTGGGAAGTTCATTTAGGCTAAAAGTAGACTAAAATCAAAGACGACCTATAATTCTTTCTTAATCGACTATCCTACAACCTAGCAAGATTAACCGAGCAAGTTCTGAATTCAACACACAAAGGAAACTAAGTAGTATCTCACACACACATGGCACAGAGTCAATATTAAAAGCTACTACTTATCTAGTCCATGCAACTATTACAAAGTGATTATAATGTCCCTAACCCTAATGCCCTAATAAGATCCTCAATATTCATACATATATACATTCACACAGTTTTAAAATCTTAGAGAGGTATTATTTTTCTCAAAAATCAATCAAAATCATGACAACTACCCTAAGTACTTAAAAGTCTCCTAATAATAGAAAAACACAACAGAATACAAAACTAAACATAATACGACACAAATATTATCCTAGACATACTGGTTCTACAACCATACCGTGCCCGACAGAAAAAGAAGTACATCAATAAAAACCTGCGGAGGCTATGGTATACCCCACCTTGAACTAAAAACTATGCATTGTCCCCAATGCATTAAAACAATAGAAAATAAAGGAAATGAGGACATACCTGGGATGCACTAAGCGTCCGTGTACCTTGGGTTACCTCCCAAGCAGCGCCTGATTTATTATATCGACAGGACTCAATTCCATTAGCTACTTAAACTTTGCCAAGTCTATTATCAACACAGACTTTTACTGCCTCCAGATTTCCCATATAATTCTATACTCGCTGCCCATTCACCTTGAACGGGATTTTACTATTACTCTTTTTTATAGTACTATGTGGAAACACCCTAACCACAGTGAATGGTCCAATCCACCTAGATTTTATTTTACTTGGCAACAAGCGAAGTCTTGAATTATACAACAATACTAAATCATCAAGTTCGAATACTCTTTTCTTAGTTTTTCTATCATGATACAACTTAATTCTTTCTTTGTATATGATTGAGATCTCATAAGCACAGAGTTGAAATTCATCTAACTCGTTCACCTTGCTCAACCTCAAGTTTACTACATCATGCCACTCAAAATTTAGCCTTTTCAACGCCCATAGTACCTTATGCTAAAGCTCAACTGGTAAATGGTATGCTTTGCCATTTACGAGCTGATATGGGGGGCACTAATGGGGGTCTTATAGGTTTTACGGTATACCTATAATATATCATCTAATTTTCTTGGCCAGTCAGTCCTGTTGGCATTCATAATTTTTGCCAATATAGACTTTATCTCTCTGCTGAAGACCTCAACTTACTTATTTTTCTGAGGATGGTAAGGTATTGCCACCTTGTGCCTTACACCATATTTATCCAATAGGGCTTTAAATAAGCAGTTGAAAAAGTAATACCCATCATCGCTGATAATTACACGTGGAGTACCAAATTGAGAAATGAAATTTTTCTTTAAAAAGGTGGTGATATTTCTACTTTAATTGTTTGGAAGTGAAACTGCCTCCACCTAATTCACTACATAATCAACCACCACCAGAATATATCTCATGCCATAGGAGCTCACAAATGGGGCCATGAAATCAATCCCCCATATATCAAACAACTCCAACTCCAGAATAGGTATCATGGGGAGTTCATAGTGCCATGAAATATTGCCTTTTCGCTGGCATTGGTCACATACTTGTGCCAAATCATTAGCATACTTGTAAATTATAGGCTAGTAAAACCCACACTACATAATTTTATAGGTTGTGCGAATACCACTATGGTGACCCCCAACGGATGGTGAATGAAAATGCTGAAGAGCTGACGACTTTCGTGATAAGCTATCAGACTCCCAATAAGCTGTCACGGATGTCGTCGTCTATTCTGAGAAAAAGCTGTAACTTTAATTTTATTTCCTTATTTAGGTTGAACTATTTAAAGCTTTGTTTTATGGTTTTCTAGATTCATTCATCATCATCATTATTCTAAAGAAAGTTTGATACTTTGACTCTTGGAGAATATTTTTCGATTTTCCTTTCTCTATCTTTTTGGGTTCAAACAATACAACTATTTTGGGGATTTTCCTTTGTGATTTAATCTATAATTCACTAATTATTATTTATCTCTGTAAGTTAATCTTCTCAATTATGAATTCAATTATGTGTTTCGTTCCTTGCATCATCAGTGGTAAACTTTGTTAACCTGAATTATGGGATCTAAGGTTAGGTCGTGACGAGGTGCTAAATAGTCAAGATTTAACAGGTGTTACAATTTTTTGATAATTCTGAGATTTTAATTAACGACTGTTGATTGCAAACAGTAGACACCCCTACTTTAATTTTCTTGAGAAAGAAATCATATACAGTAGAAAGTGAACTATCAACAGGGACTCAGAAATACTTCATTTAATAATCGTCATTTTAACAAGGTTGGTTAACCTGAGGTAAAATCTGGTCAATGAAAAAAATTCCCTAAGTCTGAGAGAATTAGGAAATTAGATGCTTAAATAGGTCGAGAGACATTTGAGCATATCATCGATATAGATAGCTTGTTATCCTAACCACCATGAGAATCTTGAGTCACCTCTAGCATCTGTCACGTCTCGTAAGCCCTAGTGAATATAATTCTGGTTATTTCATAAAATCTTGATTACAAACATTGAAACTAAAGTGAAAAACAATCAATTGTGAAACTTAAACCCCCATTTCAGGAAATGTCAAACTATCAGTGAATTAAATTGCAAACAACTTGAGTCAACACCATATTTCCTGTGGGATTCAACCCCAACCTAGATGGGTTTTATATTGATAATGATCACTTACACCCATTCAAGAGTATAGTTTGAGCGTTATCACTAACTATAGCCACTTTAGTACTATTTTGGCCTTGTCCTTCAATATTTCAACTCCATTTAACCATTATTTAAAGCTTGAAACTTAGAGAAATAGTGTAGGATCAGAATCATTTTTCCATCAATAATTAGTAAATTCCCAACCCACATTCCATTCAATTCTATAGTTTAATTTCTCAATTTTTATTTGTCTTTAGGGGAAAATTTGATATAGTATTAAGGCATATATTTTGCTCAAGTTTAGATATATGATCTTTTAGTTGAAAGGGACCTAATGACATATTCAATTTTTATTCCTTTGGCACACCCCATGAGTTGATTCTTTAACCTGATTCTTAGCCTGGCGTGTAATTTTAAAATATGGGTATTGTTCATTCTTTATTAATTCCTAGGTTATTGCTTGACAGAATGATAGCAGTTGGAGGCTTCTCAAAAGAATAAAACCCCGATTTAGTAGATTATGGGTGCGTTTCGACATCTTGGTAGGCTACAATTTACCTACTTTTATACTTTGCTTTATTTTATTTTCTATGATAATTTGCTAATCATTGGTGGATTATTTGTCTTGGATAATTTATTCAGGTGTTTATGATCCTAGTAGCCGATTTAAGGGCCTTAGAGTAAAATTTCACCTAAGAGCCTTAGGTACAATAGTTGTTTCTTCTTTAGGATCTCACTTAGAGTACATAATAACTTCAGGGTTGGATGTAGATGCCTTAGTCTTGGTTTGGGTAGCTGTTTTTCTCAAGTCATGAATCTTAAAACAGAAAGTTTATGAAAGGAATTATCCGACTCATGATTTGGAATTGTTAGTTGTAGTTTTTGGTTTGAAGATTTGGCACCAATACTTGTATGGGGTGCATATGGATATCTTCTCAAATCATAAAAGCTTGCAGTATGAGTTCACCCAGAAGGAGCTAAATCTTAAGCAAATGAGATGTCTTGAGTTGCTCAAAAAATATGATATGAGTCTTCATTATCACCTAGGAAAAGTTAACATATTTAGTGATGCCCTTAGCAAGCTATCCATGGGTATCTTGTCTCATGTGGATGAGGAGAAGTGAGGATTGGTGAAGGATATTAACCGGTTGGCTAATCTTAGAGTTTGTCTTTTAGATTTTGAGGATAGAGGTGTGATTGTTCAAGAGGTGGTAAAGTAATCTCTTGATGTTGAAGTGAAGGAGAAATAAGATTTGGAATCCATCTTGGTGTATATTAAGGATGATGTGGGCCAACAAAAGGCTATGGCCACTAAGATTGGTGGTGATGGTATCTTGAGGTATCAAGGTAGATTATGTATTCTGGATATTGATGGGCTGTGAAAAACGATCTTGGTTAAGGCTCCTGAGTTGAGGTATATAGTTCATCCTAGATTAATAAAGATGTATTATTATTTGAAGGAGATCTATTAGTGGAACAATATAAAGAGAGATGTGGCCAAATTTATAGCTAAGTGCATGGTGCATTAGCAAGTACAGATTGAGCATTTGAGGCTGGGTGGTTTATCCTAAGATATTGAGTTGTCCGTATAGAAATAAAAAATGATTAACATGGATTTTATTACCAGTCTTTCGCGGTCTTATAGTCAGTATGATTCGATTTGGGTCATTATGGATAGGATGACTAAGCCTCCTCATTTATTGCCAGTGAGGACATTGAGAAAGTGGTTTGACTATATGGTTCTCCAGTTTCTATAATTTGTTATCGAGGTACACAGTTTTCATCTTATTTTTGGCATTATTTTTAGAGAGGTTTGGGGACTAAGGTGAACCTTAGCACCGCTTTCCAGCCTCAAAAAGATAGACAAACAGAGAGGACTATTCACATATTGAAGGATATGCTAAGGGCTTGCGTGATTAACTTCGGTGGTAGTTATGTTGATCATTTTCTTCCCATCGAGTTCGCATATAATAATAGTTATCACTCTAGCATTCTAATGGCTTCGTTCGAGGCTTTGTTTGGTTGGAGTTTGATCTCCTATTAGGTGGTCTCAAGTTGGTGAGACTAGATTATTAGTCCCTGGTTTGGTTCACCAAGCTATGGAGAAGGTGAAAGTGATTAGGGATAGGATTAAAACCGCCCAAATTTGCTAAAAATACTATGCAAATATGAGGTGTAAGGAATTGGAATTCGATGTTGGTAATTAGGTATTCCTGAAGGTATGTCCCATACAGGGGGTGAAGAGGTTTGGAAAGAAAGAAAGGCTTAATCCCCGGTATATTGGCCTATATTTTATTTTGAAGAGAGTGGATAATATTTCTTATGAGTTGGATTTGTCTTCTAGTTTGGGTTTTATTCATTTGGTCTTCCATGTTTTGATGTTGAGAAAGTGAGTGGGTGATGTGTCTTTGATTATGATTATTGAGAACATGGGTATCTTAGATTTCTTGTCTTCTGATAAGGTTTCTGTTGAGATTTTAGATAGACAAGTCCGTCATTTTAGGACTAAATATGTAGCTTCGGTGAAGATCCTTTGTACGAACCAAAAGAATGAAGAAGCTACTTGGGGAGCTGAGAGGACATGAAGTCCAAATATCCATTCTTGCTCTCCGGATTAGAGAATCATTCTTAAGTTATGTGTTTTTCTTATCATCTTTGTTTTCTGACTTTGTTAAAGGAAAGTATGGATATATTTCTGTATTAAATTGTGCTAATGGATGCCTTGACTCATCATTTGGGGACGAATGATCCTGGGGGGAGAATGTAACACCCCAGATTTTTTTCTCTGAAAATTTTCTTGACTTTGAGCTTACTACCCAAATTATGACTCACCTAATGAGTTGTAAGGTGTCTATATGGGTTGTAGGACTCAAATCATAACCTGGCTAGTAAGGTTGTCTATGCTACTATCTTGATTTCAATTTGTACCTAACGAGTCATAAAGACTCGTTATGAGTCGTAGTATCCCAATCGTAGGGTGACCAGTGAAGATTGTCCTTATTCTTGCCTTGGTAACGGTTAGGCTTAATGAGTCATAATGACTGACTATGAGTTGTAGGGTACGAATCATACCCTAACCAGTGTGTACGCCCCTTGGTTAAGCCCAGACTACGAGTCGAGGTAACGACTCGTAGCTAGTCATAACGAGTCGTCACGTGGCCTGTAGCGATTGGACGATAAATTCTTAATATTTTAAAAAGGGCATTTTGGTCAATTTCCTCTTTTCCTACACAGACCACACATCCATAAAACAATAAAAGGGGTTATTTTTATCCCTTATCAAATCAAATACATACTCTCCTCTCTTAGATCCCTAAGCTAAGAACACTAAGGTTTTCAAGAGTTTGGCAATTAGAGCTTCTAAGGGGTGATTTCCCTTCATAATTGTGCTACTTTCTGGCATGTTACCCTTTCCCAAAGCTTATTCTATTGAAAGCATGTATTTAAATTATTATTCATATGATTTAATTGTGTTTTATGAATATGGGCTATTGAGGGTTTTGGAATGAATGTTTCTTGAATTGGATTCCCATGATTTTATATGCATTGTTTATGCTTTATCAATGGTTTGAACTATTTGGGTGCTTGGGTGTGGAAATTTTAATAGGGGTCGAGGCATTCCCCCAATTTGTTGATTTTGGAATAGAAATTGGTTTGTGAATTATGTTCCCTCAGCCCACTTGTGTAATTGACTTTGAAATATGATTTTTCACTTGTTTTGACTTATCACCTATACTATTGCATTTCATAAAAAGTCAAACGGATAAAAAGGGTTTTGAAAGCTTTTTTGTCCATGTTTTTATTTAATGACCAAAGGGGTCGTAGAATTCCCCAAAACTTGATTTGATAAACCAAAAAAAGGTCGAGTCATTCCCCAAACTTGGTTTAATAAACTAAAAGGGGTCGAGGCATTCCACAAAACCTGATTTAATGAACAAAGAGGGTCGGGGTATTCCCCCAAGTAATGGAATTGATACGACATAATGATAAGCTTGCAAGCGTAAGTGTACGATGATACCAATGGTGTACCTTAATGAAGAATTCCTTGGTTAAATGGAAGGGTTGTGTGAACTTGTTTTAAATTGGGCTTAAAGGGGGTTATGTAGCTAGTTGTGAAGGTGTGAGTCCCGAATGACTGATACTGGAAACTTACATTTATCGATGTGAGGGTTGGTCTTGATGACCGTGTGAATAGTTCACACTATTGATATATTTGTATCCTGGATTAATGTGGGGTCTAGGCATTCCCTAGTCTTCCTTAGATATATCTGGTTTGTGTAGCTAACATGCACTAGGGCCCTTTCAGCAGGGAGATTTGAACCTATATAGCCTGTGGGTACCTTTTTATGATGGTTAAGCTACATAGTCTAGGCTAATATTTTACTTTTATGCTAAACCCTTTTGCCGATCCCAACATATATATACATATTTTTTCTATCGGTTGACTTAGGATTACTTTGTCCCTTCCTTGACTTACATGCAAGCGCTTACCCCGCTAACCATCTCCAAATATTGTATCCCCATGTGATGCAGGAATCAAAGGCACTTCTACTTTTCCTATACAGTGATATATTTCTGGATTGTTAACCATCACCTTTGAAGTGGTGAACTTCCATTTATCGAAAGGGCTATCATTTTAAAGTCTTGTTTAATTTACGTCATATACTATTATTTGGTTTTTTTAGTTATCGTCCGGGACATGTCCCAACCTAAGTTGATGAGGGTTTCGTAAAGGCTTTGTGGATAACTGTAGACTTGGGATGTTTTGTGTAATTCTTAGAACCTTGTTATGGTTGCTTGTCTTATTCATGTTTATCTTGTTATATGTTTGGAATTTTTTCTTTATTATAGAGATATGATATTCTATTGACTAGGAGAAGGGGGTGGTTTCCGGTCTTTAGCGGACTTGAGATTCCTGTCATGATCAGGCCCTGGTTCGGGTCGTGACATCTAGTGAAGCAGGTGCAAGAGTATCTTGATGCAATTATTTTGTATGTAAAGTGTGATCACCATCTATTCCTAGGGAAATATCAGTGCTTGCTTCATTATTTTTCTCTCACCAGGTTGTGATATGTCTATAGACTGATATGAATCATATTGAGTAGCAAATGGAAATACATCTTCTTGAAATGTAACATCTCTATTGACTAATAACTTGTTGGTAGACAAATCCAACAACAAGTATCCCTTCTGTGTAGTAGAGTACCTCATCAACACTACTGGTGTGGGTCTTTCAGGAAACTTATCTCCCTTAGGTAATGTTGATGCATAACACAAGCAACAGTACCTCATCAACACTACTGGTGTGGGTCTTTCAGGAAACTTATCTCCCTTAGGTAATGTTGATGCATAACACAAGCAACCTGTTACCCTTAGATGAGATAGTGAGGGTGATTTAGAAAATAACACCTCATATGAACTTTTACCATCTATATAATAGGATGGCAATCTATTTATCAGATAAACAACAACTTGAACTACCAAACCCCAAAACTTGATAGCCATTTGTGAGTAAAATATGATTGCTCTGGCTATATTTAATATCTGCCTGTGTTTCCTTTGTACTACACCATTTCTTTGTGGTGTATAAGGACTAACTACTCTAATTCACTATCGCCAAAGACCTAAATAATTCACTACATTGAGTGTTAAAGAACTTAGTTCCATTATCGGTTCTTATAACCTTTACACCTGTTCTAAATTGAGTTTTGATCATTATCAGAAAACTTTTAAGAGCCACAATGGTTTCAGACTTAAGTTACAGTAAATGTATCCAAGTATATCTACTACAACCACTTACCATTGTCAAGAAGTAGAATTTCTTATCAAAGGTTGGAGTTTTATAAGGGCCCTACAAAGCCATATGTATAATATCAAAACACATACTAAACTTGGTTTCACTGACAGGAAATGATAATCTGGTTTTTTAGCTAATGGACAGATAATGGTGTTTATTCAGTAAATCAACATATTTATTATGAGCTAAGAGATCTAAGGACCTTAATACTTGTGTGGATGGATGGTTAATCCTCTTGTGTCATAGGCTGCTCTCACATATAGTAGAACCTACCATCAACTTGCCTTTCACTGCATGTTCATTCTTTACTGTAGGAACACCTTTGAAAATGTAGTCCTCCTCTTTCTCTACCAATCCCTTTCACCCTTCAAGTGTAGAGATCCTAATATACATAGAAATCGAGGTAGAAGGATACAAAGCAAGATAATTGTCTAGTGACCTTGGAAACTAATAACAAATTCAGTTTAAATTCTGCCACAAACAATACATCCTTCATAGATTCTTCTTAGAAGACTAGTGCCTCTCCAGTTTATGATATATTACCTTTGTTCCATTTGGGAGATTCACTTTATCCACTCTTTTTCTCACTTCCTTATTTCTTGTGGAAATTACACTTTTTTCTAATGCATTGCAATGAGTAGCACCGGAATCTACTATCCATTCTGGATGCTCAACATAAGAGAATGAACATGAAACTATACCTGTCATGTTAATCTGATTAATATCATGCTGATCCTTATTTAGTAGTTCCATGATTTTCTTGTATTCTCCATCAGTGAAACATTGACCTTAAGCTAGAATTGCATTATTAACCTCCTTTTGACCTCCATCATGGCTAGTAGAAGTAACATCTCCGCTAGCAACCTATCCATGAAAGTAATTAGATAAAAATTGAGAATTAACTTGGCTTGCAGACTGACTTCTATAGAAACTGAGTTTCCCAGGCTCCTGATTATGATACACGAACCCTTTTGAACCTCCATTATTGTAGTTTATCTTCCTCTTTTGCTTCCAGCCAACAGGATAACCTATTAACTTGTAATAATTCTCTCTTGCGTGTCCATTAAAGTGAAAATAATCATATCTCTTCCCTTTGTAATTCCAACTTCTATAGTTTATATCTAGGCTTCTATTCACCTCTATATCAATAGGATCAGCCTTGTCATTTGTGAAGGAAATACATGCTAGCTATTGAATTTCATCCTCTGCTATCATAGCATAATCTTGATTTAGAGTTAGTTTGATTCCTCTTAACAAGATCTGCCTTCTAGCCTGATCATAGAAATCATTCAAACCTTTCAGAAATTGTATTAATCTCAGTTCAGATAGGTGATCTACATAGTCCTTAGATCTTGGACAATCACATGATGAAGTTAGGATCACTGCGTCATACTCATTCCACAGATTCTTAAGCTTAGTGAAATAAGTGGATACTGATTCGTCTCCCTATGTTAATGTGTTAATTTCTCTATGCAATTGATATACCCTCACATGATTCACCTTATTAAACCTCTATTTCAAATTCTCCCATACCTCACAAGCACTTGTGGTAGACGCAATACCATTTAGCAGTTCAGCACTCACTATACTCATCAACCATGATAGTACTATGGCATTACAGGCCTCACATTGTTCAAGCAACTCTTCTCGATACATATTTTTACTACATGCACCAATAACAAAACCAAATTTCCTTTTTCCCAGAAGCGCGATCATCATTGACCTACTCCACACTCCATAATTTTCTGATCTAACCCATTTAATTGGAATTAGGGTTGCTTTAGACACGTCTGAAGTGTCTGAAGTTCCAATGAATAGAGGATAATTTGAATCAATCCTTGGATCCATTGTAAACCATTTTTACAGCTATTGTAATTCGAAATTCAACTGAATTCAATCAAAGAAGAACATAAAAACAGAGATCTTAGTTGAACTAAGAACTTCAGCTTGAACTGATGTACTCTCATTTGCGCTATAGAGCTCTAAGCTCCATCTATCTAGCATCCACAATCGATCCTCTGATACCATGAGAAAATTATGCTACTAAGGCGCTAACAACCATGGCTATGGAAGCTCTTATTACCAGAAATAGAGAAATGAGAAACTGAAAACTGAAAATGTATTATTACTTACCTCTGGTACAGCTAATCATCTATATATAATGAGTACATTGCCTCTAGAATAATCTAGAAGTTTTGTAGCTCAATCACACTATACATGCCAGCTCACAAACGACTAACTAATTACAGTAACTAACTCCTAAGCATAGTAATTCAATGTAACAGTAAAAACTGAAAATACAACTAACTGAAACTAACTATCAACTACTAATTAGCTTTCCAATATTGACGCTCTCCCTTAAGAAATAATAAATAAGAGAGTAAGTTTACTATACCATCTAAATTGACTATAAATTATTTAAATACTAAAAAATGAATAATATTTAATAATGAAAATAAAATAAATTATCTCTTATTTTTTAAAATTGGATAAATAAAAATGAATGGGGAAAGTGTTCCAGTAAACCTCATATCTCATAGATTCTTCATAATGAAGTGGGGTCCTTTTTCTATAATCATCGAGCTCACGTTTAATTATGAAAGTTAGTGAAGTACAATCGGCTGATTAAATTATATTCAAGATTCATACAAGAAGGCTACAAAATTATTCTCAAAACTTTTTAAGCACATTCTAGCAACTTGGGAAGTATAATTGCACCTCGTAATTCAAGAAATTCCACAATTTCTTTTTGAAA
Organism: Capsicum annuum; assembly: GCF_002878395.1. Lineage (NCBI taxonomy): Eukaryota > Viridiplantae > Streptophyta > Magnoliopsida > Solanales > Solanaceae > Capsicum > Capsicum annuum. Next base: position 599 of record NW_025844947.1, on the reverse strand, counting down.
TTTCTCCCAAATAAGTGTGTGTAGGTTTGGAATTAGGCATTAATGTTGTAATTTGGACAACCTTACCAGTTCATTGCCTTCAACTTATCGCTTGATTTTATAATCTTAAGCATAAAACCTGTAATTTGGACAACCTTACCAGTTCATTGGCTTCGACTTTTTGTTTGATTTTATAATCTTAATTAATAAACTACTTTGTTTAAATTGCTATTTATCTCTCTAAGCATCTTACTTATTGACATTCCACTGACCAAAGTAGGGGTGTGCATTGGTCGGTTCGGTTCGATTTTATATACTATCGGTTCGATTTATCGATTTTCAATTTTTAAATATGTTAAACCAATAAACAAATCAATAAGATATCTTTTATCAGTTTTTTATCTTTAACGGTTCGTTTTTCGATTTAATCGATAAGAAAATACTCATAAAATAAAAATAGTAGTAACTAATATGAAAAAAAATGAATCTTAGTAGAACCAAAAATCCTATATGATGTGTTTTAATTTACAAGAATCTTTAAGTTTGAACTAAATGTTGTTAGGAGAAATTAAAAGTTTGTATAATTGAAATAATAGGTTTGTTAATTTGTAGAAATTAAA
>NW_025844946.1:867-1289 GCF_002878395.1 Capsicum annuum | reverse complement strand
CTTGGGGGGATTGAAAAGATCAAGAAATTTTGTATTTTTATCGATTTGCAGTGCTAGTACATCTGAGACTTCTTAATTGGCTAGTTGTAAATAGCCCCACCCCAAGGCTATGGAACAAAGGATTATCTCGGACCTAGACCGAGGTATTGATGATGATTTTCTAATCTCGCAGAACAGAATGTGATACGATGAGATAGAATGCAATAGAAACAAAGACAGGGAACGGGTTACCTACTGTTAACGGGCAAAGCGAGCCCCTTTATTCTGAATTCTTTAATTCAAAATCAATCAAATCTCCCCAAGTAGGATTCGAACCTACGACCAATCGGTTAACAGTCGACCGCTCTACCACTGAGCTACTGAGGAACAACAGGTGATTCGATCTCATAGAGTTCAATTCCTGTTCCCAACCCATGACCAAT
>NW_025844946.1:0-767 GCF_002878395.1 Capsicum annuum | reverse complement strand
TAGTCTATCTCTTTCTATTTCTTTTCTATATATGGAAAGTGAAAAAACCATCATATAATAATCCAGAAATTGCAATAGAAAAAGAAATAAGGGAGGTTTGTGATGATTTTTCAATCTTTTGTACTAGGTAATCTAGTATCCTTATGCATGAAAATAATCAATTCGGTCGTTGTAGTCGGACTCTATTATGGATTTCTGACCACATTCTCCATAGGGCCCTCTTATCTCTTTCTTCTCCGAGCTCTGGTTATAGAAGAAGGAACCAAGAAGAAGGTATCAACAACAACTGGTTTTATTACGGGACAGCTCATGATGTTCATATCGATCTGTTATGCGCCTCTGCATCTAGCATTGGGTAGACCTCATACAATAACTGTCCTAGCTCTACCATATCTTTTGTTTCATTTCTTCTTGAACAATCACAAACACTTTTTTTATTATGGATCTACTACTAGAAATTCAATGCGTAATCTCAGCATTCAATGTGTATTCCTGAATAATCTCATTTTTAAATTATTCAACCATTTCATTTTACCAAGTTCAATGTTAGCCAGATTAGTCAACATTTATCTCTTTCGATGCAATAACAAGATCTTATTTGTAACAAGTGGTTTTGTTGGTTGGTTAGTTGGTCATATTTTATTCATGAAATGGCTTGGATTGGTATTAGTCTGGATACGGCAAAATCATTCTATTAGATCAAATAAGTACATTCGATCTAATAAGTACCTTGTATTAGAATTCCCTCACCCATTCTTACTAAGAAA
>NW_025844945.1:0-1230 GCF_002878395.1 Capsicum annuum | reverse complement strand
TTACATTTCGTATAACGAAAATATCAAAAAGATTTTTCTTTCATAGTTGTTGATGTCATTTTTCTGTGAAGTATCAAAATGAAAACTCAAAAGATTTTATTAACATGGTTCATCGTCTGTCTTTGGTCGTGTATCTTAAGTCAGGGTCTACCCCGTATTTAATAATTAATTGTCCAATCTGGACGAACTACGCATTCCTGATTCTCCTCTTTCGGGATGTGAGATACGTAGGCAGCCTATTGTTGGTTCGAGGATCTTAATTAAAAAGAAAAAATTAAAAAATATTTTTTTTCACTCTTCGTTTAGAGTATGTGTTTCATACATGTATTGAAAAGAAAAATACAAAAAAAAAAATATTTTTCTCAATAGTCGTAGGTTTCATTTTTGGTTGATCTTATTTCAAAAATTCAAAAAGATTTTCTTCACTCTTCATTTAGAGTAGGTGTTTCATATACATCTTTAAAAGAAAACTACAAAAAGATTTTTCTTTAATAGATTCAAGTTCCATTTTCATATGAAATTTAAAACTGAAAACCTAAAAAGATTTTCTTTGGTAATCATAGATTTCACTTTGTATAGGGATGTTAAAACTGAAAAATTCAAAAACATTTTCGTCAATTCTTTTGACGAATTATTATTTTCTTTTCTTCTTAATGTTTCAAGGAAAAAAAAAAGAAAAAGAGTTCAATTGGCCATTTTGGCATGACTTCACAAACTACGCACACCTGATTCTCCCCTTTCAGGGGGTGAGATAGTAGGCGCCCTTCTAGGTTTCAGTGATTTTTTTCAAAAAAAAAATAAGAGGTTTTGAAAAATCGTTGAACTCTAACGCATTTGCTATCTCTTGTCCAGTTAGTTTAAGGTAGTTGGTTTGTGGCATTTTGGCTGGTCCTCTATACTGCTCGAAGTCACAGAGGAAGTTATGGCCAACAAGGATACTGAGCTAGTTGTCACTAATTAGATAGGGAGTTCGGGGAATAAAATGTAGGAGATAATGAAGAGATTCGGAAATTAAGGCAGCAAATAATCGAAATGCATCAAGCTTGGGCTAATGGGTTGCCGCCTCCTCCAGTTCCCATTGATAATCTGGAATATCTTTCTAGCTTTCCTCCCGTGTCACATGCACAATTTCCCATTTTTGTTGATATGCCACAACATGCATCAGGATCGACTCCGGGGCAACAATATCCAACCATTTCCAATGTTCATTTCCTCACTCTCCAATCCAAG
>NW_025844944.1:827-1506 GCF_002878395.1 Capsicum annuum | reverse complement strand
TAAAAGGATGGAAAAAACATAAAACTACTATAAAAATTGAATTAATAGATAAAAATAGCATAATAACCCAGAAACCATTAACATATAATTTTGACAATTTAAAAGAATTTAAAATGCATATAGATGAATTATTAGAAAAACAATATATACAAAAAAGTAATAGTAAATATAATAGTCCAACATTTATAGTAAATAAAGATAGTGAACAAAAAAGAGGAAAAAGTAGAATGGTTATTGACTATAGAAATTTAAATGCAAAGACTATGACATATAATTATCCAATACCAAATAAGATGTTAAAAATAAGACAAATACAGGGATATAATTATTTTAGTAAATTCGATTGTAAATCAGAATTTTACCATTTAAAGTTAGAAGAAGAATCTAAAGAATTAACCGCATTTACGGTACCACAAGGATTTTATGAATAGACATATTACCATTTGGATATAAAAATGCACCAGGTAGATATCAACATTTTATGGATAGTTATTTTAAACAATTATCTAATTGTATAATATACATAAATGATATATTATTATATACAAAAACTAAAGAAGAACATTTAAAATTATTAGGACAATTTACAGATATAATAGAAAAATCGGGAATAAGTTTAAGTGAAAAGAAAGCTGAAATTATGAAAAATCAGATAGAATTTTTAGAATACAAATAGATA
>NW_025844944.1:0-727 GCF_002878395.1 Capsicum annuum | reverse complement strand
GATAGTTATTTTAAACAATTATCTAATTGTATAATATACATAAATGATATATTATTATATACAAAAACTAAAGAAGAACATTTAAAATTATTAGGACAATTTACAGATATAATAGAAAAATCGGGAATAAGTTTAAGTGAAAAGAAAGCTGAAATTATGAAAAATCAGATAGAATTTTTAGAAATACAAATAGATAAGAGTGGAGTAAAAATGCAACATATAGTACAAAAAACAATAAATTTGAAAGAAGAATTAGATACAAAAAAGAAATTACAATCATTTTTAGGATTAGTAAACCAAGTAAGGGAATATATTCCAAAATTAGCAGAAACTTTAAAACCACTACAGCAAAAATTAAAAAAAGGATGTAGAATATAACTATAATGAAGAAGATAAAAAACAAGTTCAAAAAATAAAATTGCTTTGTAAAGAATTACCAAAACTACAATTTCCAGATGAAAATAGAAAATTTATATATATAGTAGAAGCAGATGCTAGTGAATGTAGTTTTGGAGGAGTACTTAAATACCGATATGAAGCAGAAAAATTAGAACACCATTGTAGATACTACTCAGGTACGTTCAATGAAACAGAAATAAAATGGGAAATAAATAGGAAAGAATTATGTTCATTATATAAATGTTTGTTAGCATTTGAGCCATATATTGTATATAACAAGTTTATTGTACGAACGGATAATACACAGGTACGCTGGTGGTTAACAAAG
>NW_025844943.1:303-1117 GCF_002878395.1 Capsicum annuum | reverse complement strand
TGTGGGACATTATTCCCCATTATTTCTTTCGTATGATTCCTGACCATGTTTTCATAATATTATTTATCTTCCATATTTTTTTATCATATGAATTATGTGCATGACTACCAAACAGATAGGGGTGTCTTGGGCCTTTATGGTTTGGGATAGTCATCATGGCCAGGGCCCCAGTTCGGGTCGTGACAAACTTGGTATCAGAGCATGGTTCATGGTCCTTGGGTGTCTGTGAAATCGCATCGGATAGAGTTTTGTTTATGGGTGTGTAGCATATCACACTTATAAGCAGGAAGCTACTAGGCATTTAGGAATGTCTCTTTTTTTCATGTTTTAGTTCTTATAATAGAGTCAGAATGTTTCTCTTTCATACTCAAATTCATGATATGGTGTCTCCCATATGAAAGTAATAGTCATCCCAATTCTTTCCTTACTTGGACATTCTCAGACATGTCTTATTATTAGGCCGATTCAAGTACAGAAGTTTAGAGTCTAAATGGTATGGTTCGTTTTGATCAAATCATACAAGATTTTTGCAAGGACTTGAAAAGAGTCCGTTAGTGCTTCAGGGTGTGTTAGTTCTAGTGTGAACCTTGATTTTAATGAAATCGTGCTTTTCAGCCTGCAGTATTAAGTGTATTCAGTTCTTTTCAGAACTTATGTTGCCAGTGTCATGCTTCAGAGGTAATAAGGTGTAGTAGAATATTGGAACTGTATTTCCACCCGAATAGTAGTGTGTGTTAAAGTGTTGTTGTCATGACCTATTGGTAATAAAATTAGACCAAGAAGTTGGTGATGTGAAGTCACAAAGTTAGAAGTC
>NW_025844943.1:0-203 GCF_002878395.1 Capsicum annuum | reverse complement strand
CTTTTGATTCACTAGCATAGTTGACTTGTCATTCATCCCATTTTCTTGTTCAAAATACAAAATCAAAGTCTAGTGAAGTTGTGTGAGGCCTATTTCGATTCACTAGTAACTTGTTGTCCAACTTGTTGTTCTTGTGTAGGTTTAATATATGTATAGCTGAATCTGGTTGCATGAGATTGAGCCGGTAAAGAGATGATCGATCC
>NW_025844942.1:0-1727 GCF_002878395.1 Capsicum annuum | reverse complement strand
GAATTTGAAGCATGAACCCATATCTTATGATGATTATTATGAAATCTTGATGTTTATGATTTTGAAAGATGAATTTACATGTGTGGAGATATAAAGCATGAATCTTGAACGATATTTATCATGGTTTTGATATTTGGGTCGTGAATCCCCATTGGAAATTTTGTTTTTTTGAGAAAGTGTGTGTTATAAGCACGTTGATGTTGAATATTTGAGATATTTTGAATGATTTGACCTTTTGGTCTTAATAGAGTTGTTTTGAATTCAAGTGTGAAAGAAATCCACAACGTGGTTGATTTTGATAGATGGGAAGCATGATGACTCCCGATGTACATTTATATATTGCTGAAATTGTTTTGTTGTGGATTGTCTTTGAAATGACCTGAACTAGGTCCGAGGGAAATCTTTAGCACTGAGTGGGATGTATAAAGCAACCTTACTTCTCTATAACTACGTGCCCCCGTAGGAGTGAGCCTGAGGCTGATTTATATAGTGATCACTAATTTGTGTGAATTTGATATTGATAGTCCTACTACGATGGCAAGGATAGGACGGCTCTCCCCAACGTGGGCTGTACGTTGGACTCCATGTAGCTCACATGGTTTATGTCGGTTATAGGATCTCCCAGTGTGTGTGTGTTTCCTTGTGTCTATGGTGAATGGTGAAGTGATTTGAAAGTGAAATTGTGAAAGTTATTCTTTCAAAAGATTTAGATGATATTTACATTATGAGAATTGATATTCTTGATGAACTGAAAGTGATTGACAAATTATATGATGACTCACATGTGTTATTGTACTTATTTCATCCTCTCATGATTATGATGATTTTCTTCGGGCTATGTGAGTCTTTTATACATCCTGCATATTTTTTATAAATATTTATGTTGATGATGTTTATACAAATGCATACACCCCTATATACTCGGTTCCTTTCCATGGTACTGACCCACATCTTCGAATGTGGGCTGCATTTTCTCATAACGTAGGTTCAGGTGCTCAGTTCCAGGTTTGACAGTGATTCTTCGGGCACGCTGTTCTATTTCCTCTGTTGTGGTGAGTCCTCATGTTCCGAGGATGTGATTTCTGATGTTGGTTTCACGAAATTGTTTACATTTGATAACTGAGTATGAGTCAGTTGGGGCATGTCTCAATGGATCGCTGGTTTTATTGATTTTCTTAAAGGCTTTTCAGACTAGTATAGATGTTGGGAGTTGACTAATAAGTCATATTTTGTTATCTTTTTGAAATTCTTTTATTCTTGGATGATGATTACTCTGTTGATATTTGAGGGGTATTTATGAAAAACCTGTTGATTTGTGTTGAACTGAATGAAAATGGCTCAAAGGGTTAGCTTGGGGCTACTCGTAGCCTCAAGCACCGTGTGACGCTCTGGGATCCGTTTTTTGAGGCGTTACATTAGCGATAACTAAAAGGGCAGCCTGGTGAACTAAGCTACCGCTATGCGTGGTGTCCAGGGAAGGGCTCTACCACATGGGTGTATCGTACGCAACCTTACCTTGCATTTCTACTAGAGGCTGTTTCCAAGGCTTTAACCTGTGGCCTCCTTGTCACATGGCTTTCAAGTTTAGCGATAACTAAATGGGAAAAATAAAGAGCTCTTGTGTTCACATTGAATCTTTAATTAATATTATATACTTATGTGTGTTGGTAGTAGAAGAGGTTTGGTTTATGATTTTTGTGTAGGTCTCGAAGAGTTTAAAACATGAA
>NW_025844941.1:0-1260 GCF_002878395.1 Capsicum annuum | reverse complement strand
CCTCGTAGCGTGTGTGAGCGTCTCCAAGATTAGTTTACAACATTGAAACAGGGTTCTATGACTGTGGCTGAGTATGAAGTGAGATTCCATGAGTTAGCCAGACATGGCACTATAATTCTAGAGACGGAGTACGAGCAAATTCGATGCTTTGTCACGGGATTAAGGTTGTCAATCCGTAGGGATACATAGAGTTTGGTGACATCAGGGAAGTCTTTTTTGGAGATAGCCGATCATGTTTATTCCATAGAGGAGATGGATCATGAGGCCCAAGTGGGAAACGATAAGAGACCACACTACCAGGGTAGTTACAACGGTTCTCAGTACTCAGGCCGAGGATTTCATAGTAGATACCTTCATCAGCAGCCTTTACAATATCAGGGTCAGCCTAGTCAGCCAGTTCAGGCATCACTTCAGATATCCGCCAGGGGTCAGCCCAGCTATAATAATTCCAGTTGTCAGAGTAGCAGCCAACCACAGGGGGTTATTCAGTCTAGATCGTCGAGTAGAGGTGTCATTCTGGATTCGTCAGACCTTCTAGACAGAGCAGGGTGCCTAGGGCATGTTATGACTGCGGGATTATTGGTCACTTTTCTCGTGAGTGCCCTCGGCGTAGGATGATTAGGCCTCCAGTTTTGAATGTACATCCGATTAGATCAGTGCCGCCTTTAGGTAGAGGTGGTGTACAGGGTCATGAAGGTGGTCCCCAGGGTTCTAGAGGTGGTCCACAGGGAGGTAGGGCAGGCGGTCGGGCAGGTACCCAGTCTAGCAGTGTACAAGGTCATTTGTATGCCGTACCAGGAAGACCAGAGGCTGAGGCTTCAGATGCTGTGATTACAAGTACGATCTTCGTATCCCATCAGCCAGCTTCTGTTTTGTTTGATCCCAGTTCCACACTTTCATATATTTCTGCTTATTTTTCATCGCGATTGGGTTTATGTTCGGAGTCTATATCTGTGTCATTACGTGTGGCTACCCCAGTAGGTGATTCTTTAGTAGTGGATTGGGTATATAGATCTTGTTTGGTGACTATTCGAGAGTTTGATACTCATATTGACCTCACTGTCCTGGATATAGTAGATTTTGATGTGATTCTAGGCATGAATTGGTTGTCTTCTTACCATACGGTCTTGGATTGTTTTGCAAAGACCGTTACTTTATCTTTTTCTGGCATACCCCCAGTTGTGTGGCAGGGTTCTGTTAGTCGCACATCGACGGGGATTATTTAGTACCTCCGGGCTAGAAGACTGATATGGAGGGGTT
>NW_025844940.1:0-1939 GCF_002878395.1 Capsicum annuum | reverse complement strand
AATTAATTGAAAATAAATATTTAAAGTAAATCAATTTTATTATTTTAGTTGACTTTTATCTAAAAAAATAATTTTTTTATTTAATTATTTATTTTAGAAAATTAAAATTTTAAATTGCTTTTTCCTTATATAGAAATACTAATATTTAAACTTAACTTTAAATTTTTAAATTACAAAATTAATAAATTTAATTTAATAAAATAAATTTGTAATGAATATTTTCTTAGAATTTATGTTGGGTCAACATGTATCAAGTTAAAAAGAAATAAAGAAAAATATATAGTAAAATTTTATTATTGTGAAAGATAAATATAGTGCACTATCCAATAATTTTTATTAGTATCATATTTTGCATATGCAAATATAGCATCCCGTATTTAATTAATATACTATTTCGGTGATTTATCGATGATTACTTTTAGATATGATAATATTATATTAATTTTTAAAGTAATAACATAATTAATCGCTTTTAATCAATTGTTATGAGTCATCTAGGTATTAAAAAAATAAATAATATTTAGTGAAAAATAAAATAGACATAAAATATGAAATTAACGCTTAATGTTTTAAATCAAATTTTCGTCTTTCGAACGATGGTTTTACTATATCATTCATTATTATAAGTCATTTATGTATTAGAAAAATAAAAATAACAAAATGATATGTGAACATAAAATATTTGATTGACTATCAAAATTATATTAGTGCCACATAAATTGGGACGGGACAACAGAAGATATAAATCAACATATATTATATATTTCAAAAAAATTACATGAAAAATACTAGAAATCACAATAATGAGCAACTTCAAAAATTTAAAAGATATAAATATTTGGTCGACTCTTGAAATTATAGTAGTGTCACTGAAATTAGAATAGAAAAAAGTATTATAAATCACAATAATTAAATACTTAAATTATTTTTATAATATAATTGATTATCAATGCCACAATAATTTGGAAAAGAAAAATAACGTATATTAATTTGAAAATTACATAAAAAATATTATAAATTAAAATAGTTAACAACTTAAATTATCTAACTACGTATTAAAATAACATATGTTGAACTCATGCTAGATTCCGGATGAATCCTAGAAAACATATGCAATCATTTTATTAAAAAAAAATTATTTAAATATATCAAGATTAAAAAGATAAATAAATATCTTAATGTGGGGTCCGTGCTGACACGGGTCATGCTCCTCTAGTATGTACAATAAATGCTCCATTAATTGTGGCTTAATTTTCCTCTACATCTTTTTCTTTGATGAGCAAAAAAATTTTTAATTCATTAAAATTTTCATTTATGTATAGTGTTATTGATTAACACGAGACACGCGTTCAAAGCACGTATACTTGACTAGTATAATTAATCTAATTGGTTAGAAATATAATCATATAATGTATTTAAATGGATTTGCGTGGTAATCAAGATACCATATATGGTAACTTTTTCTTTATCTTTATCCATATATATTTGGTAAGCTATTTCACGCGTATTTTGGTAACAGCTAGGAATCCAAGTGCAAGTCCTAATCCTACACAAAAAGGGAAAACACTTTTTTTTTTCTCTATATATACTTATGAGTCCAGTTGCAAACTTCAATATTTACGCTTCTATTAGTTTCATCAAATAATGGAGTCATCCACATCTGCCAGTCAAATTCATGTGTTCCCCCAATTTCGTAATGCTAGAAGTACTCTTCCTTGTGCAGTCAAAATTTCAGGCAACAATTTTAACTTGGAGATTGATCTACTTGTCAAGTTTGCTTACACTTGTTTTGACAAAATTATCGAAGATTAACCCTTTCATACAAAGTGGTATGGGAAGTACAACTCATTGTCATGGGATATTGTTGAAACAGTGCTGCCTTCCGAAACTATCTTACATTGTCCCCTAGAAAGAATTAAGTGGGATGGTCTTGAGAAAA
>NW_025844939.1:0-1155 GCF_002878395.1 Capsicum annuum | reverse complement strand
AAGCTTTAACCTCAATTTCTTTGTGACTAATCAATTGGTCCACATATGATCGATCAAAAAAATTATTGCGAGAATTATTTGCTCCTAAATAATAAATGTAGATAGATCATCTAACTTTCGAAAATAATAAATCATATGTTAATTAAATTGGTAGAAGTTATACCTCAACTATCTGTGTTCTTTTGGAACTTAGAATCTTTTTTAATCGAAATTTTTAACGTTACTACATTCTTTCCGGCGAGGTCACAACATTTCAAACATAAATTATGATAGAATCTCAAAAATTAAGGATAGAATCTCAAAATATGATCCACAACCATAAATTAGATCTATGGTGACTGTTGTAATACCATTGTAATAGACAAAAAAACCGTTGCCATAGACCTATCGCAACGGTTCTGCAAGCATCCCATAGGTGAGCGTTGCGATCGGTCTATTGCAACGATTTCTGCAACGGTTGTCTAAACCGTCGCCCTAGGTAGAGCTATGGGGACGGTTTCTGGAAACCATCGCCATAGATAGACCTATTGTGATGGTTATTTTTTGAACGACTATTTTCATCTATTGCGACAGTGTATAACCGTCGCAATAGATGATAGTGCAATAGTTACTAACCATTGCAATAGCAGCTACTATGACGCTATTGTTGTTCTGATGCAACGCTTTTTGACTACCTATTACAACTATTTCATTACTTATTGGAACGCCTATTTTCATCTATTGCAAAGGTTACTAACCATTGCAATAGACTCTATTCCAATGACATTAAACCGTTGTCATAGCATCTATTTCGACTCTTTTGTTATTCTGTTGCAACGCTTTACAAATTATAACACAATATATACACATCAAAAAAAAAATCATTCATTAATAATCTCATAATTCAAACTATGCAAACCTTTCTTCGATCAAATCAAAATCAGATCTGTTTAGTGATTATTAGAGAACTTAATACACGACAGGAAATTGAAGATGACTTGAAATTAATAGATGTAGGATCGTTGTGAACAGCAGACAACAAATATTCTACTGCACAAATGTAAAAAACAAACAGCAAAATGAAAAGCTGAAACTGTTGGCAAACTTGACAAAGGCCTAATAGCTCATGTTGATGTTGTTCCATGCATTGATACTTTACAATGATCTACATTCTAC
>NW_025844938.1:784-1225 GCF_002878395.1 Capsicum annuum | reverse complement strand
CCGCTCTCGCCGCGGGAGCAGCTCGAGCAGTCCACCGACAGCCGACGTGTTCGGGACTGGGACCCCCGTGCCCAGCCCTCAGAGCCAATCCTTTTCCCGAAGTTACGGATCCATTTTGCCGACTTCCATTGCCTATATTGTTCCATCGACCAGAGGCTGTTCACCTTGGAGACCTGATGCGGTTATGAGTACGACCGGGAGTGGACGGCATTCGGTCCTCCGGATTTTCAAAGGCCGCCGGGAGCGCACCGGACACCACGCGACGTGCGGTGCTCTTCCAGCCGCTGGACCCTACCTCCGGCTGAGCCGATTCCAAGGTGGGCAAGATGTTAAACAGAAAAGGTAACTCATCCCGAGGCTCCCGCCAACGTCTCCGGACTTCCTAACGTTGCCATCGACCGCCACATCCCGGTTCAGGAATTTTAACCCGATTCCCTTTCG
>NW_025844936.1:0-5175 GCF_002878395.1 Capsicum annuum | reverse complement strand
CAATCTGTACATGGGAGATACAATAGAAGAAAATCCCTCAACAAACCATCTATAATAGCCATTCAAACCCAAGAAACTCCTAATATCTGATGGAGATACGGGTCTGAGCCAGTTTCTTACAGCCTCAGTTTTCTGAGGATCTACTCTAATGTCATCACCGAAAATAATATGGCCAAGGAATGCTACTGATCTTAGCCAAAATTCGCACTTGCTAAACTTAACGAATAACTAGTGATCCCTAAGAATCTGAAGAACAATCCTGAGATGGTCTGCATGATCATGCTCTGCGCGAGAATAGACCAGAATATCATCTATAAAGACTATGATAAACATGTTCAAGTACTGCTTAAACACATGGTTCATCAAGTCCATAAAAGCTGCAGGGGAATTGGTAAGACCAAATGACATGACTAAAAATTCGAAGTGACCATACCGAGTATGAAAATCTGTCTTTGGAATGTCACATTCTCTAACTCTGAGCTGATGATAGCCTGATCTGACGTCTATCTTAGAGAAGTAACTGGCACCCTGAAGTTGGTCGAACAGATCATCTATCCTGGGAAGAGGATATCTATTCTTGACCGTGACCTTGTTGAGTTGATGGAAATCAAGACACATCTTGAGAGAACCGTCTTTCTTACACACGAATAACACTAGCGCACCCCATAGGGAAATGTTGGGTTTATGAATCCCTTATCTAAGAGATCCTTCAACTGATCTTTTAGTTCCTTGAGTTCTACTGGTGCCATTCTGTATGGTGAAATAGAAATAGGTTGAGTATCCGGAAGAAGGTCTATGCCGAAGTCTATTTCTCTTTTGGGAGGAATACCTGGAAGATCTTCGAGAAAAACATCTGAGTATTCATTAACAACAGGGACTGTTTCAAGGCTGGGAGATTCAAAATTGGAATATTTAACATGCACGAGATGATACAAACACCCCTTAGAAATTATTTTTCTTTCCCGAAGGTAGGAAATAAGTTGACCCCTGAACGCTGAAATACTACCCTTTCACTCTAGGACGGGCTCATTTGGAAACTGAAACTGAACTATCCTATTTCTACAGTCGACCGTGTCATAGCAGGAATGAAGCCAATCCATGCCGAGAATGACATCAAAATTAGTCATCTCTAACTCCACTAAATCTGCTAATGTGGATTTCCGAGATATCATAACCGGGCAGTTCCTGTATACCCATTGGTCTATAAAGGTTTTACCCACTGGGGTAGAGACTGAGAAGGGCTCTGCTAGGACTTCGGGACTGATTCCAAAATCTCCTGCTATGTATTGAGTAATAAAAGACAAAGATACAGCTGGGTCTAGCAAAGCATAAACATGAACATGAAAATCTGTAACGTACCAGTAAAGACATCAGGAGAATTTTCCTAATCCTACCAGGACTGAAGAGCATAGAGTTTGTTTGGGTGTTGCCCACTGGTAGCACTGAAAATGGCACCCTGCTGGTTCGGGTGGCTGGACTGAGCTGTAGAATGATTTTACTGACCCTGAAGACTTGACTATAGACACTCTCTAATCCTATGGCCTGGCTTGCCACAACCAAAACAGACATCACTACTGGCTCTGCAAATGCCCTTGTGGTTCTTACACAAGTCTGACAAAGGGTATTTGTTCAGGCACTGCTAACACTGCCCTAAGATTTAGAGCCTGGCTCTTTGTATCTATTTCCATCTCTGAACTTCAGCACTGGAGCACTGGCAGAGGAAGGAGCCGGAATGGCTGACTTGGAGCGAAACTGTGGACGGTTTCCTCCATTTGACTTGGGGTGTGCAAAGTTGAAGTTACCTGACCTTGCTCTCTTGTTCTGCCTCTCCCTTGTCTTAAACTTCTACTCTTCTACTTGCTGGGCATGGGTCATGAGTCTGGCTAAGGTCATATCACCGATCGGTATCGCAGACCTACACGCATTTACCATGCTATCGTTGACCCCTGACACGAACTTGCTCATCTTAGCTCTATTGTCTGCAACCACATGAGAAACATACCTGGCTAGCTGAGTAAATCTGAGAGAATACTCCCTAACCGTCATATTCCTCTTTCTGAGGTTGATGAACTCAAGAACTTTGGCTTCCCTCAGCTCTTGGGGAAAGAATCTATCTAAGAAGGTCGTGACAAATTTCTTCCACTCGATAGGGCCTGTATCATCTAACCTCTTAAACTTCCACTGTTTGTACCAATCATGAGCAACATCCTGTAACTGGTAGGCGGCTAACTCAGTACTCTCAATAAAAGTAAAACCCATGATGTCAATGACCTTCTGGACTTGGTTAATGAACTCCTGAGGGTCCTCATCAGACTTAGACCCATGGAAAGATGGAGGGCATCCGGGTGAAGTCCCGAACCCTAGCTGCTTTGGGATTGGCCAAAATGACTGGTGGCCGTTCATTCTGTCCAGCCATGGACTGAGCAAGCATGGTAAATATGGCTCTAAACTTCGCATGGGAAACATGTTCGCCCAAAGGATCTTCGGGCTGAGGAGCTGGCTGGTTTCTTCTCTTTGTGGCCATAGTCTGGAATAAGAGAAGAATGGATTAGACTGAGAGTTTAACTTGTGATTATGCTCACTAGCATGACATGAATAATGAAGAAAGGGGAATGTTCCTAAAACATCTTATAGCCTTCCGCACATAAATATGGTGCGCAACACACCCATGTACAACACTCTACTAGATGCGGTTTTCAAACTTCCTAGAACTCTATTGAACCTTAGGCTCTAATACCAAGTGTGTAACACCCCGATTTGCTGAACCGGAATGCTACACGGTGCTCATAACCCCGAGGGACCACAAGCTAACCCACGACTGATATCTGTACCTATATACTACAAATCATGATATAATAATGCGGAATACATAGAACTGTAAGGCCATAGGGTTCAACTGAATAAAATCATGTGGGTAAAAATACCCAAAATAACTCAATCTGAAAGCTAAGTTTGAACGTAAATCTGAACGTAAATATGAAATCCTCTAAACTATCTGAATAATGAGTTAAAGGAACATGTCTCTAACTAACTCCGTAAAACTGAATTGAATAAATAAATGTATCAAATCATATTATCCTCGAATCAATGACGACTCACTGTGTCTCTGCGACTGGAATGCTACCGCTACTGCTGGGCTGGAGCTCATGTCTCGGAACCTATGGTGTAATATGAAAAGAAAACACCATAGCATAAATGCGTCAGTACAACTGGAGTACTGAGTATACGAGGAAGGTAGGCTAAACATAAAGGGTTTCATGCATGAACAACACTGACTGACTAATATGAACGTGGGAGTGCAACCACACATATATAGAAACTGGGACCGTGAATACGTGATAGCAAGACCTATAAGCTAATACATGGTTTACTGATAACTGTCATGACTGATACTGAAACTGATAACATGGACGACTGTATCTGACAGTCCTGTATATACTAAAATCCGAAGAACGCCCTGGGTTCTTTTATTGAGACTGATACTGAAGCTGTGGGAAGTAGTGTTTAACCGACATTCCCCATGTATGCCGTTATGGCTAAGCTGGGGTCTAATCTCTGCCCCGACTAGAGGGGTGTCAATACTGTGCCACGAGTAAGGACAGCCTGTAAGTGACCCTTATCTGGCGGTTACTCAATGAGAATGGTGGGAACCCTAAACTTACGGGTTAAGCCACCTCATCAACCCTAATCTGACGGGTTAAGATGTCTCAACCTACGCTGGCTACGTAGTTCTGGAACACAAGGATGACTACTAAGAATCACACCCTAAACTGGCGGGTGAGTTCCCATCCTTGGGTTCACTCGTTGCTAACCTCTACTCCCATCTGGAGGGACTGGACATGAATAACTGACTGTGCAAGACTTAATCTTACTGAATTCCGTTGACTAGTGGAATGTTACTGATATCTGACAACTGACTAAGATCATAAGGTTTTCCTGAGTCACATGACTGACTGAAGTCTATGGAATCATAGCTTGAGTTCGGATAACGTGAAACATGACATAGCTCTAGGCACACAGCTATAGTTTTCAGGTACAAGTACCCCTAGGACTCGATAGGAGGAAACTGACACACATGACATGACTTGATCACAAGATTTGAGTCCACAATTCATAATATCATAAGTAAGGCTTTCATAATAAGAATGATTCTCAACAAACTATCACATGATCGGGAATGCTCACAACATGTATATACTTGCATGGCTTCAATAACATGGTCATTCCATATCGCAACAATATCATGAGCATCTCGTACAACTTCTTCAATTCAAGACAATAGCACGGGCATCACGTTGAACATAAACTTAGAATATGGAATTGTCATTTAGGACTTATTATGCCATAAAAGCATGATTTCTATTCCCTTAGGTATTTTCACAAACACCTTACATGCACATCTTAGGCATAGGTGGATTCATCAAGATTACAAATATTCAACTACCAATTTCACATATTTATACGTTAAATACCACCATATCCTCACAATAAACATACAAAGATCCCATCTTAGGCATCATCAAACTCCAACCACATGAACATCAACCACCAACAACATAAACATCATGATACAAAATTTAGAAGATGGTTCTTGAGCTTCATGGATGAAAGAAGTCCATGAATCAACTCACGCATACCTTAGAAGGAAGATTCTTGATGATTGACGGAGGAATTTCCTTGAAATAGGATCTTCAAGCTTAGTTAAGCAACCCTAGTTGTTTTTTTCTTTTAGTGCTCTTGGATGATGATCTTTGAGATGATAATAGGGTTGTAATATGTTTAGAAGCTTTATATTTCATAGGGTTAAGTTTAGGGACGTGTAAGAAGTGTTAAAAGACTTAATTACCCTTAAAATAACTCAAAACGGAGAGTTTTTGGCACCTGGAACTGACTTAGACGGCGCTGCCTAAGCTAGGTTGGGCGGCGCCTAACCAATCGCCTATCCTTACTGTCTCTCACGAAAATGGGCATAACTTTTTGCTCGGGTATTGGATTAAGGCGAAATTGATATCGTTGAAAAGCTAATTCGATTCTCTACAATTTGGTGGGTGTAAATCAGCCATTAACATTGAGTTATACTCGTTCAAAGATGACCCTTGCAAAATCGAATACTAAAACTTGATGGATTCAAAAACTCTTAGCTTGTATTACCTTAAGTGACTCATATGAACATGC
>NW_025844935.1:0-2330 GCF_002878395.1 Capsicum annuum | reverse complement strand
ATCCTCTACACACTCACTTTTATTCATCTTCTCAATATTTTTACTTTGAATTGGGCTAGAGTCTTTATAAGAGATTGACTTGGCTTTGTATTTTGCCTCTAGCACCATTCCCTTAATCTTGGAATCATCCCTCTTGGTTGGCTCGGTTGGTTGGGAAATCTCCAAGGGTTGATAAACATTAAGCTCATCATTAGTATAGGAATCTTGCTCTTCATCGTCACACTCTTCCATTATTTTAAATGATTCCACAAACAAGATATCATCTAGACATAATGTAGAAAAGCATTTTGGATGATTGACCTCGATATCCATCTCTTCTATTCTTTCTCTTGCCTCATTAAATGCCCTAATGTCTTGAGGTATGTCATATATGGTATCGTTCGTTGTGTCTATACGATCCAACATTAGTTGAAGCATAGCTTCAATGTCACTCTTTCCAGTGCTTCGTTCTTCCTTTTCTTAACCATAAGACCTGTCATACTCATAAGAAAAACTAGAACCTGGGTTAGCGCAATAGGGGGAAGGGGCATTTGGGCAATCACTCGAATGTCCCTCTTGACTACCACATAAAGAACAATTATACTCCCGGTAGGATGGAGATGGTGCACACATCTTTCTCTGGAGAGCATATCTACAATTTTACCAAAATTGGGGTCCATCACAATATGAACATAGATCATCCCGATAAGATTTTCAACCATCAAAATTACATTCATTCCATGATGCCATAGTAAGAAATAAACAAAAATAAAGAAAATCTACCTAACAAAAGAACAAAGGAAATCACAACAAATATTTACAAGTTTGAATTCAAGCATGTAAGCTAAGATTCCAAACTAACTCAATACGCCAAATTGTTCCTCAGCAACGGTGCCATTTTTGATAACGCTCAATTTACACCTCAAATTAGTGTAAGGCGATCGTTGTCAATATATTTAACTAACTTTAGAGTCGGGGTCGAATCCGCAGGGAATAATATGAGTGACGATTAAGCTAATTTGAAGCTATAGCTACAAGTTCAATTCAAACAAATGGTAAAAAAATATAAAATTAAGATGGGGGTTTTGAAAGTATCAAGTAACGTTGTCACTTTAATATTAATGTTTGTAATCAATATAAATGGGAAACCAAAGCTATGTTCACCAAGGGTTTTGGGAATTGACAGATACTAGGTAATGCCAGAGATTCTCAGAATGATTAAAACAACAGAATATCCCTGACGATTATACTATATGACTTATCTTTCGACCTCACCAGACAATTTATTATCTAATTCTCTCGAACTTAGATAACTTATCTATTTCCATTAGGATGTTATCTCAGGTAGATTAATCCAGTAACGACATTAATCATTAAATAGAAGGTTGGTAGCTTCTGAGTCCCTATTGATAATTCACGTCCTCTAGTCTATTTCTCCGTTAGAAGCAAATAAAACCTAAGGCATAACCTAATGTTTGCAACCACTAGATTTTAGTTAAAACCACAAAATTTCATGATGTTCTACTACTCCTTGAATCTGTTAAACACCTAACATCATATCAAATCCTAATCCTTGGATCCCATAACCTCGGATAATGGAATTACCCGCTTATGATTTGATGAAAAAATCACAAGTTGAATTCATGATGATAAGGATAACTTACGATTAGATGAAAAACAACAAGTAGTTTCTTCGATTGAATCACAAGGTAGAAATCCAAAATAGTTGATAAAAACAAGAAGAATAATTTGAGTAAGAGAGCAATGTTACGTACCTCTCTTTCCTAGGTTAATTGTCTGATAGATGAATTATGAACCCCCCCTTTAAAAACCCTAAAAGATGCTATTTATACTAAAGCCTAATTAAGGTAATAAAATAACAAAATCACAGCTAGGCTTTGATTTAGGTGACGCCATATTGGTGTTTGTTGTCAGGCTTCTGACGGTGTCTCAGATATATCGTCAGAAGTCATGCTATCTTGACCTGTTCTGCCTCACTCTGACGATGTCCTATGACGGCTTACCATACTTGTGATGGCGTGTAGCAAATGTCGTCAGACCTTCATCTTATTTCACCATGTTCTGCCTCACTTGACAACATCTTCTGATGGCTTACCACACTTGTGATGACATATTATGAATGTCGTCACCTTCATCCAACAAATCTTCTTCACTTTTATTCCTGATGCCATTTTTTGGTAGCTTACCACACTTGTGATGACATATTATGAATGTCGTCACCTTTATCCAGCAACTCTTCTTCACTGTTCTTCCTGACGTCCTTTTCTGGTAGCTTACCACATCTCTGACGGCTTGCAAGAAATGCCGTCAGACTCATATCAGCTCACTTG
>NW_025844934.1:412-9003 GCF_002878395.1 Capsicum annuum | reverse complement strand
GAGGCCATATTCTGGATAAAGCCTGACGGTACACCTGGTGATCCGTCGCAAGACTTACAGTCCACCATTTTGACCATTAAATTCCTTTTTTTTGCTACTTTTTCCAAGTTTCTTCTGTGGTTCACTCTTTTCCATGAAACACTAAAAAACTCATTACATACCGCTTTGGTTGCTTGAAAACTTACAGTTTTCCCAAGAAAATGATGCTAAATGTTCTGTCAAAAATCAGAACATCAGTCCGCAACCGACGAACCTACCAATCTAAGATCTCAATCAGGACCTCTTTATAAGAAAAGGAATCCGAGATACTCAATCCTTATTAAGGAACAACCGTTAAAGGATCACCTATACATTTTCTCAACATAGAGACATGGAATACCGGATGAATAAAGCTCTAACTAGAAAGCAACTCCAATTCATATGCCATATTACCAACCCTTTGCAAAACCACATAAGCACCAACTTACCGAGGACTGAGTTTATTCTTCTTCCCAAACCGTATTACTCCCTTCATAGGAGACACCTTTAGGAATATTTACCACCATTACCACCATAATTAATTACACATGCACGAAGTATATCCTCCAACATCTGAATAGTCCTTTCTGGTTGCCCATCCTCCAAAAGCAGTACTCAGACTAACCTTAGTACCCAACCCTTTCTGAAATAATTACCAAAAGTGAGATGAAAACTGGGTACCACGATTAGAGATAATCAAAAATAGGTTCCCCATGCAGCTTTACAATCATATAAAGATACAACATCGCATAATCCTCAGCCAAAAAGTTAGTCCCCACTGGCAAAAAGTTAGCCGACTTTGTCATCCTATCAAGGATGACCCAAATTGAATCAAATTAGTTCTAAGACCAAGGGAGACCGGTAATAAAATCCATATTGATCACCTCCTATTTCCATTCTGGCAATTCAATATCCTGATAAAAACCTCCAGGCCTCATATGCTCAACTTTTACTTGTTGACACATCAAATATTTGGCCACAAAATCAACCACATCCTACTTCATACCATTCCATCAATACATCTCTTTAAGATCATGATATATTTTTGTTGAATCGGGATGAACAACATAGCGCGATTCATATGCCTCAGCCAATACCCTATCCCATAAAACCATAGACGTCAGCATCACTTAACCTCCCTTGGTACCGCAAGGTACCATCACCACTCAAGTACCATTACCTTTTGTCCACCTACATTCCCCTTGATTTTTATCAAGATAGGATATAAAATTTGCTTCTTCTTGATCTCTGCACTGGGAGGCGACCGAACCCTACTACTAAGGCATCCAAAGCCATCCAAAGCTAGTCTCTCACACCTACAAACTGAGGCATCAGCGCCCCTCCTACTCACATGGCTAAACTATCTCAACCGAACTTCCCATATCTTATCCTTCACCAAAGACACTCCAATCTTCTCTCGAATAATCTTATTCCTAATCCTATCACTCCTAGTAAGACCACACATCCAACGCAACATCCGCATTTCTGCCACCTTTAATTTTTAGATATAGGTGTTCTTTATCGGCTAATACTCCACTCCATATAACATGGCTGGACGTACTGACACTCTATAAAATTTTTCTTTAAGTTTGAGCGGCACCTTCTTATCACATAACACTCCCGAGGCTAGCCTCTACTTCATCCAACCTGCCTCAATCCTGTGGGAGATATCCTCATCAATTTTACTGTTTCCTTAAATCAAGGACCCACGATACTTAAAACTCTCCCTCCTACACACCACCTGAGAGTCCAACCTAACTACCAACTCATCCTCCTGCCTCAAGGCATTAAATTTGCATTCCATATATTCTGTCTTGCTCCTACTCAACCTGAACCCTTTAGACTTAAGTGTTTGTCTCCAAACCTTTAATTTATCATTCACACCTCCTTGTGTCTCATCAATCAATACTACATCATCCGCAAAAAGCATGCACCAAGGCACCTCACCTTAAATACGCCGCATTAAAATATCCATCACCAAAGCATACAGAAAAGGGCTAAGAGTCGATCCCTAATGCAACCCTATCAGGATAAAAAAATGCTCAGAATCTCCTCCTGCCGTCCTCACTTGAGTCTTGGCTCCTTCAAACATGTCCTTAATTGATCTAATATATGCCATCGGGACCCTACTTACCTCCAAGCATCTCCAAAGAATCTCCCTAGGAACTTTGTCGTATGCCTTCTCCAAGTCGATAAATACCATATAGAGATCCTTCTTCCTTTCCCTATACTGCTCCACCAGTCTCCGCACCAGGTGAATTGCCTCCTTCATCGAGCGATCGGGAATAAAGACAAATTGGTTCTCCAAAATAGACACTATTTTTCTCAACCTCCGCTCTACCACTCTCTCCCAAATCTTTATAGTATGACTCAACAACTTAATATCCCTGTAGTTATTGCAACTCTGGATGTCACCCTTGTTCTTATATAGAGGAATCATTGTGCTCCACCTCCACTCCTCAGGTATTTTTACAATTTTAAAAATGCCATTAAATAATTCGATCAACAACCTTAAACCAGCCCTACCCGCAAAACTTCCAAAAGTCCATAGGGATCTCGTCTGACCCTGTCGCCTTACCCCTCCGCATTCTGCAAATAGCCTCACTGACCTCCTCCACCTTAAAATGCCTACAATACCTAAAATTGCAACACCACTCTAAGTGATCCAGCTTCCCTAGCACAATGTCCTTGTCCCCCTCATCATTCAAAAGTCTGTGAAAATATGACTGCCATATTCTCTTAATATGAGTGCCTCCACCAGCACACTACCATCCTTCTCCTTAATGTACTTTACTTGGTCTAGGTCACGACCCTTTCTCTCCCTCACCATAGTAAGCCTATACAACCTTTTTCCCCACCTCCCTTCTCCAACCCCGCATACAAACTCTCAAAAGCTGTCGTCTTAGCAGCCGTAACTACTAACTTAGACTCTTTCCTAGCTAACTTGTACTCCTTCTTACTAGCCCACTTATCCTCTTCATTCGTACTCTCAACCAACTTAGCATACGCCCCCTTCTTAGTTTCTATTTTCTTCTTTACTTCTTTATTCCACCACCAATCCCCTTGCCGCTGATCGGCCCGGCCTGGCCCCTCGAGACACCCAACACCTTTCTAGCTTTCTCCTTGATACACCTAGCAGCCCTATCCTACATACCAACCACGTCACCCCTACATTCCTACACACCCATCTCTGCTACCTTCTTCCCTATCTCCAACACACTAATCGAAGTCAAGCCCTCCTACTTAATTTTAGGATACCTCTCCCCTCCGTTCCTCTTCCTATCTTTCTTTAAGCCCAAATCTATCACCAGAAGCCTGTGTTGGATTGAAAGGTTCTCACTCAGGATGACATTATAATCCTTGTACAGCACCCTTTCCCCCTTCTAAAGCAGCAGAAAGTCAATCTGCATCTTAGCTATTGCGCTTCGAAAGGTGACCAGGTGATCTTCCTTCTTCGAAAAGCTCGAATTCACTACTACCAACCCAAAGGCCCTCGCAAAATCCAATAAAGCAACTCCCTCATCATTTCTCTCCCTAAAACCATAGCCCCCATGCACATCACTATAGCTCCCCAGTACCACCCCGATATGACCATTGAAATCCCTTTCTACAATAATCTTCTTAGATCTAGGAACAACTCTTACCACCTCATTTAAATCCTCCCAAAACCGCTTCTTCTTCTCCCCGTCCAAGCCTACCTGAGGCGCATAAACACTACACACGTTCAAACTACACCCCCTAATGACTAACTTAATTATCATCATCCTATCATTGACCCTCTTAATCTTCACTACTTTCTCTCTAAGTTCTTTATCTACTAAGATGCCTACTCCATTCCTACGCCTATCACTCCCCAAGTACTAAAGCTTATAACCATCCACATCCCTAGCCTTAGACCCTACCCATTTGGTCTACTGAACACACGCAATATTAATTCTCCTCTTTCTAAGAATCTTTACCAGCTCTATTGACTTACCCTGAAGGGTTCCTATGTTCTAATACCTCACCCTATCTATACTAGTAACACGTCTACCTTTACCACCCTTCACTCCACACCCCACCCCCAACCTAAAACCATACTTTACCCCCAGTCCCAAACTAGTCCTCCCCTATTCCCCCACCCTAACACCCATTCCCAAGCCAAACCCCTCGAACATAACCCTACTCTATCATCGACGCCCAAATCCACCCCTCAAGAAAAACAAACAAAGGAAGAAACAAAACTAAACTATGATAGAAATAAAAACTAAACTAAGATAGCAACAAAAACTAAATATCAAGAAATATAGGGCACACGAATGGCCTAGCACCAAAGATAGAAAAACCAAAAATAAAAGCAGTGCAAGATAGAAAATGGATAATCCGAACAAATTAAACGCAAGTTAAGATACAGAAGATAATACAATACTTAATACGAAGAATGAAATAGCAAAGGTTAGAAGTCACCAGGTTACGTTTGTAGAACAAGTCTTATTTTCCTGTGTGGTAAGTTGGACCCCAGCAAATGGATGGAGAAAATGGTCGCCAGGGTACTATCGTCGAAGCTTCATCAGAGTGCCACTGAAATCAGATCTGGTACCATTGGAATTTGAGCTAGTCGAAACCAGCCACAATATTAGATGTGCCTATTGGAATTAGTCACTTCTGATCGGATCTGCATACTACCTATGTCACCAAAGTCACGTGGTCGATGACCTTAACCGCCGTCAAAAGCAATGAGTGGTTCAAACAATGGGGAGAGATAGGAATGGAAGATTAAAGAGGGTAAAGAGAATTGGTAAGAGGGAAAGAGAAAGAGAAAGGTGGTGTATACGTGCTCCGATGCCGTTGCCGGCGTCAGTCGGTCAAGGGTCAGTGTTCGTTGGGTTGGTGAATGTTAGTTACGGTGAGGTTACCTTAACTACGAGAATAAATAAAAAGTCGTTAGCTTCTTGTCTACAATATCAATTGTATACAATATTCTAAGCAATGTCCAGGAAAGTCCTATATTTAACCTATATACTCAAAAAAAAAATTCGAACGAAGGGTGTTCATCTGACCCTCCTTAGGTGGCAGTAGCTCTGCCCCTGCATGTAACCCAAGGGTAAGAATAAAATATTTTCATTATTCACAATCAAGTCAAACCATCATAAGCAACCATATTTATATACATAGGCATATATGTAGATATATAGGTAATCAAGTGTCAGTAAAGAAAAAAAGTCCTTAGTATGCATTTCAAAACATTCAATCATGATACATGGAGTGGAGGACTCTAACTTTCCATTTACATAGATTAGGCAGTTTGAACTTACCGATTATATCAAGCAAGAGGACTCTAACCTAAATCTGTCTTACGAAGCATGTGGACTCTAACCACAAGTCATTTCATTAGGTAAGGGACTCCGACCTCAAGCTATTTCATTTGGCAAAGGACTCTAACCTCAAGACATTTCATTAGGCAAGTGACTCTAACCTCAAGCTGTGGAGACCATTATTAGTCGACATTGGGAATCTAACCCTTTGTCCATGCATTAACATCTAATCAATTCAACACTCGGGGACTCTAACCCACTTAGCTAATTCAAGCCATTAAGGCTACAATTCAATACCACATATGACCACAAGGTCTTTATGAAATATTTATCAATCAATGATTTTACTAGGCCAATACCTTAGCTTCAACCATCCTTCAAGTCAATTTATTATCATTAAGACCTATACAACACCATTCATTCTTCATTAGCATTCATATACCAAACCTTAGTTTAAGACACAATTCAATTTCATGTTAGGGACTCTAACCATTTTAACCAAGAAATCCACCAAAGTCCCTAACTAACTAATTAAATGGACAACAATGCATTTACATCACTTACCAACCATCCTTACTCATTATCCATTGCCTTAATTCAAAACACTATTAGCATGTAACTAGTTATTTCTCTTAGACATTTTCACGAACACCTTGAGGGCATACTATAACCATGACCAAAATCCAAGTGAAAACCATCAAGATTATTATTCATGAACCATTTGTTAAACCACAATCAACAAGAACCCACATGTGTAAACCACCACCAAAAACATGTATAACATAAAGTTAAATAAGAGTGAGTAATACTCATCACATGCATCAAAACCCTCAATATTTGATTTAAAAACCACCATTTACAAATCATAATCCAGGTTAAAAACACGTAATATTTGATAAATATCAATAAGAGAAGACTCACATTCCTTATACAAGGTGATTCACAAAAATTCTTGGTCTTCAAGCCTCTAGATGTCCTCTATGATGAACCCTGGCCCCAATCTTGATAGAGAAGTTTTGGAAAGTATTTTAGAATATTTTTATCTTTTCCAAGTGAAGAATGAATGTACAAACAATGTTATAAGTGATGGTTCATAAGGGTTTAAGGGTGGGAAAGCTCTAAAATGTCTGTAGCTTAAAAACTAAAAATTGCACCCAGGAGGGTACGATTTACCCCTTTGACTCGTACCCTAGGGTAGAGTGGTACCCTAACTCGTACCCTAGATTTCTCCTTGGATCCCATAATGATCAACATACGACCCCTCATGTCCAATTCATACCCTAAGCTACGAGTAGTACCCTACAATCTGTACCCTAGGCCAAACACCTTGGACAAGACTTATAACATCATACAACTTGGTAACTTACCCCTCGTACACTATCATAAGAGTGGTATGATATTCAATCATACCTAGGCAATAACCAAATCAAGCTCAATGTCTAACATATGAAGGAGAGACCCCAACCCATATCACAACATACGACTAGTACCTTCTAGTCGTATGTTGTCTAGAATCTACACCCTAGGCAATTTTCTAAGGGATTCAAGGCCAAGGTGTTTTAATTCTCCCTCACTTTGATCACTCATCCTTAAATGATGGGTAAGGCAAGCATAACCATGGGTTAACACATCATAACACATCAAACTAACCTTTAATCAAGATATAAAACAAAGACATACACCAAGGATAAGACACATACCATGATCATTATCAATCAATCATTCATTCAATTCACTTTAGGACTCGAACCCATTGTCTATCAAAATACTTGATCACTTCAAAGCTTAGGGACTTGAACCCATTGCCTATCAAAGACATAAATCAAGCTAAGAAGATTAACACATACCTCAAGCACGAGTTTCTGAAATAGGAAACAAATGTGGATACTTGGATTTCATATCCACTTCCGCCTCCCAAGTAGCTTCCTCAGACTTTTGGTTCCTCCATAGAACCTTTACCGAAGCCACCTCTTTTATTTGCAACTGCAACTTTTCAATCCAATATCCTCATCGGGACCTCCTCTTTGGACAAAGAGTTCAAAATACGAATATCCTCCAAAGGAAAAACTAATGAAAGGTCACCTATATATTTCTGTAACATGGACACATGGAATACCAGATGGATAGAGCTCAAAATAGAGGGCAACTTTAACTTACGTTCAATATTACCTACCCTCTTTAAAATCAAATATGGACCAATATACCGGGGACTAAGCTTTCCTTTCTTACCAAACTGCATCACTCCCTTCGTGGGAGGCACCTTCAAAAATACCTAATCGCCAACATTAAACTTCAAATACCTATGCGTCATATGTGCATAGGACTTTTGGTGACTTTGATCGGCTTTCAACCTATCACAAATCACCTTCACCTTCTCCAAGGCTTGGTGAACTAAATCGGGGCCAAGCAATTTACCCTTACCAAATTTATACCACCCAATAGGAGAATGACATCTGCTACCATACAACGTCTCAAAAGGAGCCACGCCAACACTAGAATGATAGTTATTATTATAGGCAAATTCAATCAAAGGCAGATGGACATACCAATTACCACCATAATCAATCATACAAGCACAGAGCATACCTTCTAATGTTTGGATAGTTCTTTCTGCTTGTCCATCCATCTGCAGGTGGAAAGCGGTACTAAGGAATACCTTAGTTCCCAAACCTTTCTAAAATGACTTCCAAAAATGAGATGAGAAGAGAGTACCATGATCCGAGATGATAGAAACTAGAGCACCATATAGCTTTACGATAACGCTCAACTTACACTTTAATTTAGTGCAAGGCGATCGTCATCTATATATTTACCCAACTTTGGAGTCGGGGTCGAATCCACAGGGAACAATGTGAGTGGCGATTAAACTAGTTTGAAATTATAACTACAAGTTAAATTGAAACAAATGATACAAAAATATAAAATGGGGTTTTTGTATTAATATTTGTAATCAATATAAATAAAAAACTAGAATTATGTTCATTGTGGGTTTCGGGAATTGACAGATACTAGATACTGCTTAAGACTCTTGAATTAAGTAAGAAAAATAGAATATCCCTGACGACTATACTATCTGAATTATCTCTTGACCTCACCAGATAATTTATTATCTAATTCTCTCAAACTTAGATAACTTATCTATTTCTAATAGGATGTTATCTCAGGTAGATTAATCCATTTACGGCATTAATCATTAAGCAGAAGGTTGGTAGCTTTCGAGTCCCTGTTGATAATTCACGTCCTCTAGTCTATTTCTCTGTTCAAGAAAATAAACCTAAG
>NW_025844934.1:0-312 GCF_002878395.1 Capsicum annuum | reverse complement strand
TAGATAAGTTATCTAAGTTTGAGAGAATTAGATAATAAATTATCTAATTCTCTCAAACTTAGATAACTTATCTATTTCTAATAGGATGTTATCTCAGGTAGATTAATCCATTTACGGCATTAATCATTAAGCAGAAGGTTGGTAGCTTTCGAGTCCCTGTTGATAATTCACGTCCTCTA
The DNA here is from genome assembly GCF_002878395.1 of Capsicum annuum. NCBI lineage: Eukaryota > Viridiplantae > Streptophyta > Magnoliopsida > Solanales > Solanaceae > Capsicum > Capsicum annuum. The sequence goes on along the minus strand of NW_025844934.1, from coordinate 133 downwards.
GTCTATTTCTCTGTTCAAGAAAATAAACCTAAGGCATAACCTATTATTTGTAACCAATAGATTTTAAGTTAAAACAACAGAATTTTAAGACGTCCTACTACTCTTTGAACCCTTTAAGTACCTAACAGCATTT
>NW_025844933.1:0-2859 GCF_002878395.1 Capsicum annuum | reverse complement strand
GCGGTGAGTTTCGAGGAAGAGTCATGGTAAATATATGCTCATTCTAGCAAATTTCTCCTACTTCAGTTTAAGGGGACATTTTACTAATGTCTTATGTATTAAAATTGTGCCTATGCCTAAGGTCCGACTTCTCTAAGTAGATTTGTCCATGCTCCAACCCCTGAACTAGAAGTTGTAACGGTTTTTTGAAATCCTAGCCTCCTAGTACTCAAGATCTATGTTATGATACTCTTGATCTATAAACTCATATCTCACTTTATGATTAGTTCTAAGGCGCTATACATTCTATATGTCATTGATTCATCTTATAGCATGTCTTCTCCCAAATTGATGCAATGTATTCAAATGTGTGACCATTCTTAGTTTTTAGAAAAAGAAGCAATAGTTTCAAGCGACGACCCTTGTATTTATTTCTTGAATATATAAATCTCAGGATCATATAGTTATGTAGTTTCTAGGGGGAATTACACAATCGAAATGTTGAAATGATGTATCCATAGCTGAAATCATAGTGGGGAAATGTGGCTATATTTAAGGGATATTTAATGTATTATTTGAGGTGGAGAATGCTTTCTACTCTATTCTTATGTCCCCGCGAGAATGTCAGTCTCTGGCTTGTATCAATGTTCCATAGAACTAATGCCCTAGACTATGTCTATGTCGCGTCTCATTATTGCATAATTCGTTCCCCCACTGTTTAATTGGAGATGTCATGAAACTCATTTATCTTGGGGCCTATGTATGTTTTGGATGAGGGAGTGTTCTTAATATGAAATTATATCCTTTATTCCGCACTTCTATAGCTTCAATAAGTCCCTACCTATCAATCGGGGATGAATGATCTTGGGGTGGGAGGGGGGAGAATGTAACACCCCAGATTTTTGGCCTCCAAGAATTTAGTGTTTTTGAGCTTGCTGCCCAGATAACTACTCACCTTACGAGTAGTGAAGAATCATTATGAGTCGTAGGGCTCTAGTCATAGGAAAATTATTGAGGAATGCCCATGTTTCTGCTGAGGTCATAAATTAGACCTTAGGAGTCTTAAGGTGAGGTCACAAGTCATTGGGTAGGAATCGTGACCAAACAAGTGAGATGGCCCAAGGTTACTGTCCTGGTAATGACTAGACTCCATGAGTCATAGGGTCAGGTCAGCAGTCATAGGGTGTGCGTCATGACCCTACAAGTAAGGATGCCTTGATTTGTTGCCCAGACTACGAGCCTAAGAAACGACTAATACTCAGTCATCATGAGTTGTGATATTACCTGTAACGACTGGCTATAGTTTTCCATGTGTTTTATTTAAGGGAACTTCGGTCATTTCCCTCTTTCCCCAGATAAGACCCAAGTCCATAAAACACCTTTAGTGTCTCATTATCATCCCAATGCACATCAAATACACTTCTCTCTTCTTTCAAAATCCCTAAGCAAGAGCACCTAGGATTTTGTAAGGATTGGCCATCTAGGGCTCAAAGGGTGATTTCTTCTCCAAATTTCATGGTATCTCAGGCATGTATCTCTTTCCTAAAACCTATTTAGGAAATCAAGCATTTAAACTTGTTATCCATGTTATTAATTATTAGTTTTGAATATATGTTGAGGACATTTGGATGTTATTGGTTGAATTGTTTTACTCATGGCTTTTATTGATTATTCATGCTTTTAATTGATAGTTTTTAAGCTAATTGGGTGAATAGGTATGGAAATTGGAACGGGGGTCATGGATTCCCTAACCTTATGGATTTTTACAATGGAATTAGTAATAACCTCAACTCAACCTTATGAAATTGGTTTTAAATCATGGATATACGCATATTGAAACCAAATTCGAACTATTGCATTGCATAAAAGGCTAATAGAGTACATATGGTTTTGAAAGGCCTTTATGGCCATGATTTGATAATAATTGGAACATAGGGGCGATAACGCTCAACTTACACCTCAATTTAGTGTAAGGCGGTCGTCGTCAATATAGTTATCCAACTTTGGAGTCGGGGTTGAATCCACAGAGGACAATGTGAGTATTAAACTAGTTTGAAATTATAGCTACAAGTTAAATTCAAACAATCGATATAAAAAGATAAAGTAGGGGTTTACCGTTCACAGAGAGTTATTGTCACTTTAAATATTTTAGTGTTTGAAATCAGTCTAATTGGGAAACCATAGCTATGTTCACCAAGGGTTTCGGGAATTGACAGATACTAGGTAATGCTAGAGATTCTCGGAATAAGTAGAACTACATAATACCCTTAATGATTATACAATCTGACTTATCTCTCGACCACACCAGACAATTTATTATCTAATTCTCTTGAACTTTTATAACTTATCTATTTCCAATAGGATATTATCTCAGGTAGATTAATCCAGTTACAACATTAATCATTAAACAGAAGGTTGGTAGCTTCCGAGTCCTTGTTGATAATTCACGTCCTCTAGTCTATTTCTCCGTTAGAATCAAATAAAACTTAAGGCATAATCTAATGTTTGTAACCACTAGATTTTAGTTAAAACAACATAATTTCAAGATGTTTTACTACTCTTTGAATCCGTTAAACAACTAGTATCCTATCAAAACCCTAATCCATGGATTCCATAACTCTGGCTAATGAAATTTGCCGCTCATGATTTGATGAACGAAATAACAAGTTGGATTCATGATTATAATGATAAACTTACGATTGGATAGAAAACAACAAGTAGTTCCTCCAATTTAATCACAAGGTATGAAACCCCAAAAATTGTATATACGAAAACACAAGAATTTTTTATGTAAGAGAGCAAAAATATGTGTCTCTCTTCTTAGAGTTGATGCTGATAGGTGAATTATGAATGAATCAAAAACCCTAAAAGATGCTATTT